>NW_022158379.1:22269-238398 GCF_006535985.1 Synchytrium microbalum
ATAGATGCGTGTGGCTTGTGTGAGGGCTTGGAGTAGCGCGCTCTGGTTGGGTAAAAGGGCTTTTGGGTGATTGTGAAGAGGGAAGATAGGTAAGATAGGTGCGCTTAATCATATTCTCGTGTACTGATAGGGTTAATAGTCGGTGTACTTGCTACGCAACTCCAAGCATCATTATTGACGGAGTGGATATTCACATAGTCGGTATTGGACAAACTAAAATTCAGATATCGTGTAAAATTACTTCTGAAAATTGTGAAAAAGCTTCGCTTCGTCGGATTCACGAAATCTCCACGTTATTCGTGTTGTGCCTTGTTTGTGACGGGGATTTAGGCATGTGAAATCTTCGCCTAATCTCGCACAAGCAGCCAGCCGAAAGCACGTTTCTTCGCTCGCGTCAGATCAACCAACAGTCGATTGCAAACAACAACACCGTGGAAAAGGAGCGTGTACAATTTTGTATCAGCAGTGTTTCTGAGTGTTCTATACAACTATACAACCCCCCCCCCCCCCCCCCTTATCAAGCTTCTTCATCATATGCAGCTAAATTCTACCTGACTCACATATTCAATTGAGCTCTTACCAAACTCCTCTACAGCAGCAGCGCAGCTCTGCAGTATTCAAGAGGATGTTACTTCTGGTGGAATCGAACGTCACCAAGAGCTTCTCCAGTTTTGCGACCTTGTTATGTAGATCCATCTTATCGCTTTCTGCAAATAGCTCCCAGGTGTTTGGGACAAGAGTTACATTGTTCTTGACTCGTGTGCAACAAACAGCATTTCCAGGTGTTACTTTAACAGAGCTAGATCGGGAAAACGAGACACCCCTAGAGCCAACATGTAGTCTGACATGGCAGTCTGTGATTTGAGACCATAAATCGCTGATGTGACATCAAAACTTTCTTGATGATTGACGGTTGCACCACATCTATTAGGCTCCTGTGCACCAGTGATAGTGACTTTAGAGGGCAGGTACTTTATAGGTGGGCATTCTATAGTGACTTGCAGGTGGGGCATGATCTTGTACGTTGGCCAACCATTCACATAACTGAACGGTGACAGGAGGATTGTTGGGTTAGATCCAAGTATCACCAACCAAATAAAACCCTTCATTTTTGTGTCCGTTACCTTTAAACTGCGTGTACCCGTCCAGCTGACGGAACCTTAACGTGCGTTTCGTAAGTGTGTTTGTTCTAAGGAGACGTTGAATGTTAGTGTTCTAATATCAAATGGAAACTATAACAAACATAGAGGACAAACTATACAATTAATTCAGGGTTCTCGACTTACATTGATGTTATGCTGAATTGTGTATCGCTTTCAACAAATGTTCAAGCCGTTCCCAACCACTTTCACAGCAAACAAGCCCTAACTCCAGAGGGCTTTCGTCAGTCATTATAGATCCTATCATAATTTACGGTCCTCGTCAACCCACAACAGAATGTTTCGAAACGGAGGAGTGTGAAGTGTTTAGTTGGCCCAAGTAGATACAAGGAAATATCAAAAAGAAAAAGAAAGAAATGACAATTTTACGCGTATTGGCACATATTAGAATGTTGCAATCACGAGCATCGATAGACATCAGTCTTGTCAAAAAGTCAGTTGGTTTGCGACTAATTTCGTAAAAGTTAAGCTTTTAAGGTATAGCCCATAGTAGAAGGTAGGCAAACAGAATAACATAATCAATGCTGTTACTATCTATGACCGCTCACTCCTCCTCCATAAATTATACTATAGATAGCAATGGCTCTTCGACACGCGATATTCAAGAATGTTGGTTCGCCGACGGTCTTGACTCGAATCGCTGCTATGAATAGAACAATGGCCACTGCATCTGACCCGGCTGACCCTGTATTTACATTCAATCTCCCTGAAGACTCATATCAGACACACAACTTTGAGACTCCTTCATTGACAACTACTGCATCAAAGTCGGAACTATTGGCTCTATACAAACAAATGCTCTCAATCAGACGATTAGAAACTGCTTGTGATCAATTATACAAGTCCAAAATGATTCGAGGTACTGGTTTTTAGACGTTGAAGGGGTTGTTTTGGGGTTGACAGCTCAACTATGTTGACAATGTTAATTCTCACACCCCACTTTCACCCTCACGTAGGCTTTTGTCACTTGTCTACTGGTCAAGAGGCTATCGCTGTCGGTATGGAGTCTTCCATCACCAAAAATGTACGTGAAAGGACAGCTGTCAACAAAACGTGACAGCTTATCTTCTTTTGAAACCGACTGAATACTCACCCTCGACAACAGGACTCGATCATTACTGCATACAGATGCCACGGATTCGCATATTTACGAGGCTCATCAGCTACAGCAATCATCGCTGAACTCATGGGTAGACGTGACGGCTCGTCAAAAGGAAAAGGAGGCTCAATGCATTTGTTTGCCAATGAATTCTATGGTGGTAACGGTATTGTAGGTGCCCAAGTCCCTATCGGTGCAGGTCTAGGATTTGCCCACAAATACCGAAACACAAAGACAGCTACTCTAGCCTTGTATGGTGACGGTGCTGCAAACCAGGGTCAAGTCTTTGAAGCATATAATATGGCCAAACTATGGGACTTGCCTGTCGTATTCGTATGTGAAAACAATCAATATGGTATGGGAACGTCTGCTCATCGTGCCGCTGCCTCTACAAAGTATTATACCCGTGGTGATTATATCCCTGGATTACGAGTCAATGGGATGGATGTATTGGTTGTCCGTGAAGCAGTCCGTAAAGCTCGTGAATGGTGTGTCACTGGTAACGGTCCATTAGTCATGGAAATGGTGACTTATCGATATGGTGGTCACTCCATGTCAGATCCAGGAACAACATATCGTACTCGTGAAGAAATCCAGCATATGAGATCTACTCGTGACTGTATTACTGGATTACGTACTCGTTTGTTAGAAGTAGGTGCTGCAAACGAGGAAGAATTGAAAAAGTTTGACAAGGAAGCGAGGGCTGAAGTGGATGACGCTGTAGCTGCGGCCAAAGCATCTCCTGAACCTGATGTCAAGGATCTATACACTGAAATATATGCTCCTGGTTCTGAACCAGAATATGTCCGTGGTATCACTCCTGATGAAATATGGAGGCCGTCCGCATAGAAATGGAGGTGTCTTTGTTATATGTACACTTCACTCTCCACTTTATATAAAATAAAAACTGAGCTTGTAGATTAAATACGATGAGGTTTTCGATATAGGTTCGACATGCAAGATTAGAGGAAGAAGAACTTCCTTTTGCGTTTTACGTTACTGAGTTCATCTTCCCCGTATCGGCAGTCATGGATTCCATCAGAAACCCACGAGGAGGGTATTGTTTTACCATCATGACAATGGAAGCTTCCATTCTGACACGCGCTTGTGAGAGGCTCATCACTCGAATCCTCACAATCACAATAGTCATCATTCAACATTCCCAAACTCCCATCTGGACATTGAAAAGGTATAGCATCTATAGACCCGAGTCAGAGATCTTGTGTTGACACTCTCGTGTAGAATATGACTTGCCTATGAATTCTTCGAGATCTATTCGAATAGGAGTAAGAACGAGCGAAGCCAAAGGCCATCACTGATGATGTCGATGGTTTTACCTATCTTGCTTGATTTGGTTCTATCAAACGGAGTATGTCTGGCCGTAATGAATAGCATTACAGATATCCCAATAATAAGCAGCCAGAAAAAAGGTCGTCGTCGTGGGGTGCTTCGTGCAATGTATCGTAGCATTGCTCGACAGCCAGGTCTACGAGGAGAGAAGATTTTGCTATCGAGTAAAGAGATTATGCGACATTGATAGGGGACGTACCAGGAATCTATAAGCTCATGGCCTGCAAATTCGACCTGGTTTCACCGCTACAGCGCAAAACAACGAAATTAAGAACAGAAGTAATAAAGACTTTACAGTCCAAGTCATTTCGCGTCATCAGACAATTTACTACTAGCAAAGTATAACTACATTTCTATTCACGCACTGGAAGCTTATAAACTACGGATTGACACGTGTAGCCTTCCAAACACCACCATCATCCACCTGATACTGAGTCCTCGTCGTAGGACTCGTAAACAGATTCACATGATCAGCAGCATCAACTTGTAGCAGCATCAGAGAAAAGTTCTTACACGCTCCCTGTTCTACCGCCGTTGGTGTGGTTGCAGTTGCTGGTAGCGACGTAATCCACGATGCACCTGCTTTCTCATCATACTTTTCAGATGGTTTACCCCATGAAAATGATGATCTCATTCCTGGACTGAGGGAATTCCATATAGATAGTCGTGATGCTTCCCAATCTTGTTTAGTTGTAGTCGACCATGATGGTGGATTTGAAGGGATTGAAGACAATGGAGATGTGATTAAATGTATGCGTCCTGATATTCTGAATTGTTCTCGAGTTTCGGAAAAGTACCTGTTATATATAAAGTGAGTCAGTCGAATCTTGGATACCGGTCAGCATTCCCTCTTTAAGCACATATTGGCATGAGCTATAGAGTACCATGAAATTTCGACTTCATTCATTTTGCTGATTTCAACGACTTTGGCACTCCTGTTTATAGGTAAAATTAGGTTCAGTTCTGGATCATCGGAAAACACGTTTGATGTTCACCTTGAATCGGTTGTAAAAACCAACAAGGACGACAATTTTTCTATATCCGAAGCATCTGTTCTCTGTGTTTCTGCCGTTGTAAGTTGATAGAATCCACGAAAGACAACCATTCGACTCGCAGGGCGACCATTTGGTTTGACTGTTGCTAGATGTACCCATGCTTTACAAAGAATGTCAGATCGAGGATTGAAAAGAATTGAATTCAAGCCTCACTTGAGCCCGGCACGGTCTTGTTCTCTTGTATCGCCTTCTCTAACGCAGCCTTCCACATTTTCGATTAAGCCTGATTTTGTATTTTGTTCTGGACGCAAGACAAGTTTTCACCAACGAACGGTCTATGAACGCTCAATTGAAACTTTTGATATTGCGAGACGATGGAAACTTAGTTGATTTTACAGTTTTATATTTACAACGTAATATGCTCAACCGGTGAAACTTCTACTACGCGGCCTGTCAATACCTTTTGGATCTAGTGTACTTCTAACAGACACTGAACTACGACTTGACCCATTACTCAAAGCACTGACACACCTAGCATGCGACGACACGGAATTACTGCTGCCAAGTGGTGTTAAGTTGTCATTCTGTCTTTCAGGGGATGGCGACTCGGATTCTGCTTCTGCTGTTGATGGTGCTCGTAAATTGATTATCGGCAGTCCCCCAATACTCAAATTGTTTATATCTGGTGGGATATTACTGGGTGGGATAAGTGACGAACGTCGAGAGGTGGCAGCCAGAATACCAGCAGTAAACGTTCCCGTTATGCCTGCTATCGGCAATGCATTAGCACTATCGGTTGGTGGCGTTGGTGATTTGTTGTTGACAGACACATTGCTCAATCCAGACGGATTTCTGCTCATCAAGGATGGATTGCGGCTCAACAATGATGAATTTGTTCGTTTCCCAGCAGCCACAGATGGAGTTGGAGAGCCGGTACCTGTAATCGACCTGCTGGATCCACTTTTTAACGGCGAAATAGGTCCTGCCGTCTCCCTCAACCGACTAATGGTCAGAGTGTGAGACCGTGCTGACCCAATACTGTCTCTTGGTAATTGCGAATTCATCAAATGGGCAGGTAGAGGTACTACATCCGAGGCAGAATGGGACCGTAAGGGTGCTGTCAATGGCAATCCATTCATACTGCCATGAGCTGAAGAAGAAGTACCAGCTTCAGCGGAGGCCCTGTGTGCAGCAACATGAGGATGTGAAATCATGTCTGCCAAACCATGTATGGCATTGTTTAGTGTCCTGGAAACCGAGGCTGGCAAGTGATGCACGGAACCGGATGGTGTTGAGCTTGACGTGCTAGCTGGCACTGGAATCGGTTCAGCGTTGGAAGTTTGGAAAGGAATACCATGGCCGCTTATTATTGAAACATTTCTTCCCTCTGCGCGAGGCAAACTCGCGACACTACCAACCACTGAGTGGCTATTCCTTCTGGAAGTGCCTGCTGACTCACGGCCCATGCTCGACGGCTGTACTGCACGGTTGATTGTGGGTCGAAGGTAATTAAAAGATCCATTTACACTGTTTGAATCACCTGGCAAGGCGCTTCGTGATATCCCAAAGGGAAGAATATTCTTCGACACACCGTTGGTAGAGATTGACACTTGTGAACCAAGTTGATTCTTCTTCGTCAATCCTTGCAATAGGCCACGACTTCTGAGTCCGGTTGAAGAAGCATTGGGCTTCTTTTCTCCTTCTTGTTGGGCTTTTCGAATAGATTCCGCTTCAGCTTCTTCCAATTTTCGTTTCGCTTCGGCAGCTTGCTTTTCAGCTTCTACTGCCTTCAATCGAGCTTCATTGGCTTTACGTTCGGCGATGGTGGCTCGTATTCTTTCGGCAACTACACTGTACTGTCGTAGAATACTGTTAAAGTCGTCCTTCGTGAGCACACAGAGCTCGATCGACCCTTTGGCTCGAGCTGAAGCAGTGCGTTTACATTCTAATATGTTCGCAATATTGTTGTAAGTGACAGTAGAAGGTCATCTGGCGATGTCAAAGTGTCTCCTGATACCTTCAAAGAGAGCGATCTCTCCAAAGAAACTTCCTGGACCAAGAGTGACGAAAATCTGGCCTTCAGGACCTACAATTTCTACAGAGCCAGTCTTGACAAAGAACATTTCTGTACCATCATCACCCTTTTGGAAAACAAACCATTTGTCCAAGACATGTAATGGCTGCCCGAAAAGAAGTATCAGTCCCGCATACGTATGATTCAGATCCGAAGCCAAAGTGTCACACCTTAATTTTGAAAGTGATTGAATTGTGGAAGGCCGCATCTGCCCCCAGAAACAGGGGTACCTTTCGCACCAAATCCAGATACAAGAAGTTCTTGATTTCTTGTTGTACAGATTTCGGTATATCGTCAAATAGGTGTGCCTCATCTGTACCCTGTGACTTTCTCCATTGTAACTCTTTGTGAGCGCTGACCATCTACCATTTGAGTCAGGGCGTAAGTAGCTACCTGAACCTAGTTTTACTTCAGAAGCAACGTAATACCTTTTGTAACTCGGGAACGAGGCCCTTTTCTCTCATATACGTACGTAGCCAGCCCATTTCGAATTTGTGTTGTTCCTCTATAATTCAGAAAAAACAAAATGAACATCAGTTATCAGCGGACAAAATACAACAAAAAAAGAAGGCAAATTCGTTAAAGTACAAACCTGCGTGAGTGAGAGCAGCCGTACTATCAAGCATTTCCACGATAGAATGCAGATTACCAAACACAGTTCCATAAGCCAGAATACCACCAATGAATTCACCCAATACGTAAATGTTTTCTGCATCAAGCTCAACTTCACGAAGACGCAAGACCAAAGATCGGACAGCTGAAAGATACGATATCAGATACTGTGTAGAGAAGGGCACGACATTGGTAGTGCCGGCATAAAATAAAAGGTTTTGGGTATCAATCCATCGGTTGCCATAAGGGAGGAAGGTGTCGAGAAACCAGAATATGCATGCATCTAAGTGACCCATCCACATGAGAATTACAAGTGTTTTGATCAATCGAGAAACAGGCTTTCATAGAGATAGAAAAAGTTAAAGCCTCGATTGTGAATGAAAAGCACAACGGTCTCATCCATTGAAAACTTACAGCTGCAACACCACTGATTTCAGCGTCATACAAACGACGATACGGTAAACGAGCCAGTACCTTGAAGAATCGCACAGCAGCCCAGACTTTATACCTCCAATATAATTGCATCCCATCATTTTTGTTGCCTCCCATGGCCAAAACGTCAAGGAATGGAATAATTAATGTTGGAGTACCAGTAAACACAGGGCTCGACAATTCAATACACAAATCCACAGGCAGTGACGTCAAGGTAATCCACCAGCCCCGATTCGTCACAGCAAAATTATAAAACATGCCCTGGTTGTCCTGTATTAGACTTCCATACTTGTTGTTGAATGCCAATCGAGCTTGGAAGAAGCAATCGACCAACATGATGACGTCGACTATGGCATATAGAGCCACCCAACCGGGATTTATAAAGTATTCAGTCCATCCAAATATGAGTGGCACCACTAGTACGTTGATAACGTGGAGCACATTGATCATGGAGCACCAATGCGTCCAGAAACGGGATTCGGGGGTTATTATAAACAGCCTTGCTAAAGCCCAGGCAATGAAGTGCTGCACCCGACTTTTCGGTTTGATGGTTAGTGACTCGGAGGACATAAAATCTGGTTTTTGAGGTGTATCGGAAGATTTACGTGGTGGTGTTACTGTTGCTGATGGAGTAGGTGCTACTGTGGTTGTGGGTGTTGGCCCTGATGGAGCTGGTGTGATGGTTGTGGGTCCTGGTATATCTTCAGCAGCTGCTGTTTTGAGTATACTGGACGCACGATTGGGCGGTGCTTTGGGTAGTGTGTTGGGAGGGCTAGAATTCGGAGAGTCTGTCAGTTTGCTTGATGCCCTCGTTGGTCCAGCTGACAGGTGCGGTTCCGGCTCGTTTGGTCCTAGTTCAGGCCTGAGCCTAACGTTATTCTGAGACGAACCAAGAGCAGACGGTACGGTATTCGTTAAAGACAATCGTCGAGCTGGTGGCGAGACTGCATCCGCAGACCCTGAATGTTGAAAGTCTGAGGCTGGTCGTGAATTTGTAGGAGCAGCGTCTTCCAGACTGTGAGTCGAAGCGTGTACATCATTACGAATCAGAGATCGACTTGATGTTGTAGGATGGGCAGTACGATCTGTTGCGTTTGGGTCGAGCGACTTATCAAAAGCATTCGTTGGTAGTGAGGCAGTTGGTGTATAATTACGTGGTGCACCATCAACACTGCTTGAACGACTATACAGACTACTTGGTAATGGCCCCAAATCATCATTCGACAACTCCAACTCCATACCATCGGCAGAGGCCCTGGAATTCACAGACGCTACATAGCTATTTCTTTTTCGAGCAGCTTCAAATAATAGTGCTAAAGCAGGTCTAGCTCGTGACTCTGAAGCCTTTCGTGGTCGTGCTGGTGCCGACGGACTATGCATGCCTAGACCGTCTTCTCTGCTTCCATCTCGGCTGGGGTCGTTGCTGTTGAAATTCGAGTATTCTCGTGTCGAGGTGGCCTCCGCGCGGGGTAGTGAGGGTGTTGATGAATTTGTCCTCTCGCTAGCTGAGGCTGGGATGCTATCATCACTTCCATCTAAGTCATCGAGGAATCGAAAAAAGTCAGCTATTCATTGATTATATCAGATTAAATCAACGACAACCAGACACAGCGACTTACCCATAGTTAAATTAAGACAAAACACTACGAATTCAACAGACTGTACACGAAGCAGAGTTGAAAACCGTAAAAGGCGAAATGATTCAGGATATATTGGGGATCAAATTAAGGATGGTTGGTTTTCCAAGATCGGAATTACACAGATCTCTACCAGCTGCTGCAGACCCTTCTTGTCGTCGCCATTGAATCCAGAATTTATCAAGCAGTCCAAGTCTAGGACTCCCACACAATTCTTCCCATCCCGGTTTACAATCAGAGGAATGACAATTTCACTCTCTGAGAGTGAATCACATGCGATATGCTAAGAAAAATGATAAGATCAGCAATATAAAAATCGCCGGAGCGAGTCAAATCAAGTATTACCCCTGGAAACTTGTGTACATCTGCGTCAAAATGATCTGTGAGATAATGTCAAGGAAGTTTGACCCAAAAGAATCCGGTCGAATTACCATCGACAACAAGGGCCTCAAGATTTTTAGCTGCAGTTCCACAGACTCCTTTCCCTATGTCTATAACAGTGCATGCTATTTTCCCTTGAAACGGGCCAAGGTACAGCTTTGATTTGGAATGTTGACCGCTTCCCGTCAGATAGAAACCGCACCAATTTATCTGCCTATTCTGATCCTCGTTTAGGCTCCAATATAGTAGCGATGAGCTAGTAATTCATATGTGTTAGCTGTCTAATTCGTCACGTACAAAATATCTAAACATACAAGTTTGCAAGATTAGACACCAGAGGTAGCTCCGGATCCATCAATGACCGCATCTGTAACAAAATCTGGTCATAGAACTCCTTCTTTGACAAATTCTCTCCAGAAATCGGCTGAATGTCGTGCATTTTGTGGCGGATTGTTGCAGTCAAGTCTCGAACACCTTGACGATTATCGACCATTGGAAATTCTCTAAACCATATATGTAACCAGTAACTACGCCATGTCCCAATACGATGCGTGAAGACGCGTCAAAGAACGTAAACTAAAGTATATTAAGCTAAAGATGCGACCACTAGACATAAATAAACCCCGCTCCAAACCCACTACCGTCACTCTTTCCAAGCCATAGTCCACTGGCTCCTCCAGCTGTATTTGGCACATATCGTGTTGGTGCAGAGATCAAGTAACTCGAATATGGCACCAACATAATCGAGCTGACGAAGAAGAAGAGAATACCAAATGCTATGGATATGGGAAGTGCTGGTAATGCTTTACGATAAATAGCTAGGAGGAAGATGGTGGCGTTGAGCCCAGTCAAGACGGCAACCATGCAAGCCAATGTAGAGATCCAATCCAAGAGGGCTACAAGGTTACAGAACATAATTGAGTAAATGTAGTAGACATGCGAATAGACGATCAGCTCGACAATTACCAGCTCGTGCAACTAAGACAGAATAAAAAACAAAGTCGCCCAGGCCGAGTTTGAGCCCACTACGTTCTTCTTCCTCGTCTTCGTCGCTTTCCGGGCGTTGAGCAGCTGGACTTCCAGGAGCATCTAATAAGTTTGTCTGCGTTCCATCTATGCTAGGATCTTCTGTCGCCGAACCTGGCAAACTTCTCGACGACGAGTTAACTACAGTATCTAATATAGGTGGTGGTCTAGATGGCGCTGGTGTTCTATAAGCAGCAGGTGGTGGTTGAGGAAGTCCAGTATTACTCCGTCCTGATGGACTTGTTTCTGGTGACGACGGTGTCATTTGGAAGGAGTTTTCGTCAACTCTAAACCGCGGTTCTGTTGGAGACGGTGAATCTGCAGGCCGATCAGGCGGAGTGGCCATCATCCAGATGGCGACAGAATATAGCAAGGCTGGAATCGGCTCATTTCTTTGCTGAGAGCTCTGTATTAGCAGCCGTAGCGGTCCACACGGTGACAAAACCGCAAAGAGATCTAGATTCGAAGGTAGAAGAAGTAAATTAAAAGTCACCCAAAAGCGTGATACTGTACGCTAATCATACCCCAAACGGCAAGCAACACTAACAGGATCCATGTAGTCCAAGCAGTGATACTCGTCAAAGTGAATGCCTATGAAATTCGAAATGTTTATATCGGAGACATGACTACAATACGAGAGGCACATCTGAAGGAACTTACCATCAAACTACTCATAAACACTAGATATATTTGTTGAAGCCACATAGGACCCCTCCAAAAGATGACCATCAACCCCACGACAGCGAAATTCCATATACCGAAAACCATGGATATATAGTCCAATGGCGCATTAAACGTTGCCAGCAACGCCGTAGACAAGGTCCACGTGAAGAGACCTAGTAAGCCCAATACCAAGATCATCAAGAACCCAGTCAAAAGCTTAGAGACATGTCAGTATCGGTGGATTGTGTAGTTTTCATTTGGTCAGCGTTACCTTAATCCAACCGAATCGAAAACAAATGACAATAACGATGGTGGCGACGACAACTTGTGCGATAATGAGGAGAGCAGCCCATAACGAAGTAACAAGTATAGATCCACTGGTTCCACCGCTGCCACCCAGCGATTGTCCAATATCGCCAAAGTAAGTTGGACTGGTCGATAAACTGAATGATCATCCGGTCAGCGAGGAATATGCGAAACATGACATCGCAACATAACACACCCGCTATCCCAATAACCAAGGGCCGGATTCGTCAGTTTCACCCATAGAACAGAGAGTACGATACATGCGACGACTAAATAGACAAGTTTTCGTCGGAATGGGGGGCGTGGACACGGTCTCAACCAAGATCTTACCTGGCTTGATAATCAAGTAGATCTGCTTGGTATAAAACCGCAAGTCATCAGCCATTTCTTCTTCAGTTGGTGGCGGCTCTTGCTCAGCAGGTGCTGATTGAGTAGGTTGAGCTTGTTGGTTTGCAGGTCTCCTCCAATTCGTATTTATTCGAGACATGAATCCTAGTCCAAGACACAAGTTAGAAAAAGCAAACTACGAAAACGAGTATAGTTTAAATACCATGTTCATTAACACGCTCTGCAGCAGCTTCCCGTGGCCATGCAGATTCATTTATACTTGGTTCTCGGATTTGATGTTGATGATTCTGTTGTCCCAAGCACGTTAACTTATGAGAGCTCCAGTCCTGCTGCTGGCACACCTGGCTGCAATAGGACACATCGTGGCAACTTCCACATATGAAGCGGGCCGGCTTTCCGCAGATTCTGCAATTCACTGAGACGTTTGATGACGTTGAACTGCCGACATTGGGAGAAAGAGCCTGATCATTCCTGTTGTTGGATGTAATGTCTAGAGATTCTCCTCTGGCAGACATTTCCGTTCTTCCCTACTTCTTGGTGCGATGCGCCATCAACCTCTAAAAACTTGAGGAAAAAGGACGCGCTTGGTGAGCGCTTGGAGAAGTCAGCTGAGGCAAGCCAAGAACGGTTCCAGTTTGTAATTAAAATTATCATATTATTGTCTGGATTATTTGTTGAGATTACAGTTTTTATGAGGATTCCATTCACCTGACAATCAAGGCCCATCCCAGCCTTGAAGGTCTACTTTTCTTCATCCGATTCAGCATCTCTCAGAGCCTGGAAGGATGCTCTATTAATAGGCTCGTCCCTCGGCGTGGGGCTCGTACTGCCACTACTAGAAGGCACAGGACTCAACCTTGCCTTCTTTTGCTGTTTCGCCCATAACCTGACCTCTGCACTCGATGATACAGCTCGTTGCTCCTCCAACATGGTTTGTCGATTCATGCGTTCACGGATACGACCTCCTGCAGCTGATACAGCACCATATTCTATATTGCTGACATTACTGACTGGTGAGTCCGGTCTAGATGGTGGGGGTGTGACAGATCGAATTTCAGCAGAGTCTCGTCGATTTATATCAAGACTGTTACGTGCTACATGTTCTCTTAATTCATCACGTTCCAGTGCTGCTGCCCTCGCCGCTGCTAAAGCTTCATGTTTCTGTTGAGCTTCACGTTCCACTGCACGTCTAGCAGACGATTCCCTGACATCAGCATCTCGTTGTGCTTCCTCTAGAGCCATCTCTGCTTTACTACGTGTTTCTCGCTCAGAGTTGAGAGTTCCTTGCAACTCATTTATTTGAGACTGGTACTGTTGCTGTTGCAATTTTGAGCGATGTTGTTCTGCCAACGCCTTCTCTCGTGCGACAGCAGCTTCAGATTCCGCTTGTCTACGTGCCTGCGAGTTGGTCATATCTCGTGCAGCAGCTTCCTTTCTCAACTCTTCTATTCTGGCTTCAGATGCGTTCTTTTCAACATCCATAGCAGCTTCTAGTGCTGCAATCCTAGCAGTCAAAAAGGAAGATATTCGTTCAAATCGTTCTAGTTCAGCAGCAACCTTGGATTTAGCTTCAGCTGCGTCTGCTTCTGCCTTCTCAAGACGACTACGGTGATTAGCTTCCTGCTGTTTTATGAGAAGGGCTTTAGCTTCAATCTCCTTCCAAGCCTTCATGCGTTCTTCCTCCTTTTGTTTGGCGAGTTGCTCAAAGTCGTCACGACGTTGAATCTCTACTGATAGACGTTTCGTAGCCTGGGCGTTCAAGTCACGTTTCAGACGTTCTAATTCTGCGTGATGCTCTTCTTCTGTGAGCAGTCTAGAAGAAGCCCTCTTATTATTACTATGCCTTTTACTATTATCAGCCATTGGTATGTCTCTCTGGTCCTGCTGTTCGGCAATCTTGTCCTGTCTTTCATACGTATGGTCGCCTATACTGCCCGTTCGCTGTTCAACTACCTTGTCCTGTCTTTCATACTGTTGCCGATCGACCATGCTGTCCTTTCGTTGATACTGCTGCTGTTCAACCACCTTGTCCTTACGTTGATATGCCTGGTCGACTTTATTAGTATTTCTCTCATACGAGACCATTTCCCTTTGTTGCTGGTAGTGTGCTACTATCACGGCAGGATCCGTAGCATATAGTTCTGTTATGTGATCTACATCCCGAGCACTATCACGACGATCATATTGTTCCTGCTGTAATTGCTGTGGATTCCCACTCATCTTGGTATTAATTTGCAGCGGTTCACGTTCTTCGTCCATAATCGACTGAGAATCCATGTAAGCTTCCGATTTACGAACATCTACAGGCACTATCGGTATTATAGGCGACATGGACTGATTCCGCGAGTTTGCATTACGTGGCATGTTTGCTGATGTGGATATAGCAATCTTGGCATTCTCACTGCCAGGACCCCAAAGACCATATTCATCTTCTATATATAAATTAGGTTGTCCACTCATCAAGTATGCAGCGACTCGTTCAACTACGGCTTTACGTTGCATTCGTAGGACAGGTAACAAGACATTGAAACTGGCGTGTAGCGACTGCCTTGTTCGATTTACGATATAAGGCGATCCACCTATTTGTCGTGTTTGCGATAATCCTATTGGAAGCACGGCCGAATCATGTATCACGATAGCTGGTGATGGTGGCTGACGGTGCTGTTTGGAAGCTGGGCGAATTGTAGAGTGGAAGGTGGATTGCCAGTCTTGGAAGGGTTGGAATGGCATTGGAAGAGAACCAGCTCTGAATACCAGAGAACCTGCGGATATTTCTTGCATCATCCAGTGCAGAGACATATCCGACAGACCATGTGTTTTGTACTATTTGAAAGGAACAATCAGAAATCGAACGCATATTTTTTTGCTACACTTTACCCAAGATTTACAAGAAGAAAACTTACCCCTCCTCCAACATCATTATGATTTCCCCAAAACCAGACTTGTGAGAGTCGGCCCGGTGCACTTGCTGCTTGGGGATGCCATATCAGAGGAGTATACTTTCTCCTTCGTTCCGTCAATGCCAAAGCAACTCGAGCCCTCTCTACAATGCTGGGTACATCTCCGGTTACTGGCGATGGTTCTACACCACCGACTGGATCAAAGAGACCTATAAAGGCAACATCTACACTAGGCTGGCAAAAGTTTTGGCGAGTGGATTTAGCATCGAATGTATCTCGACTCGACCGTGACAGCATTGGTCGACGACCAGGGATTAGATAAGTTGTTTTTCGGAAGGTGGCGTATAATTTAGGATACAACTCTGCTAATTTTGTCGGCATCAGTAAGCCGAATTTCTCAATCATATTTGTGACGGCCGTGAGGACTAGCGCACCACGACTATTATATTTGATTAGTAAAAACAAAACGAGTTTCAAGTGACAACGACAAATATGGACTTGCCTGAAACCGAACAGGAATAATTGATCTCCTGGCGAATAAACTCTTGAAATGTACTAGTAAAAGAGCGGCATTTAGTTTATGGTGGACAAAAAACGGAAACCATGCTCCCACGCGATACCTTGTAGATTTCTTCGATATTACGATCTAGTTGACCTTTGTACATGCCATCATCAGGCCCGCCAACACACATGGCGCCATCTCCTTTGCCTCCGATCGACACTTGGTATTTCACCATCTGAAAGACTTGGTTGCCATTGTTGTCAGCAACCATGCCCTTCTCCACGGCAAGAGCAATAAGCGATATATTTGTACTGCCTTCTGTAGCTTCGGACTCTTGACCATCTAAAATGCAAACGGTTTTAGCATAACTGGTGGTATACGTAAGGACATCATCTGGTTTTTACCCCAAGTACCATCGCAACACACGACAATCCTCTTTTGCGTTCCATCAGGCACATCTACAGGCATTCCAGTCGTCGGGTTACTATAGAGCGAGGTCATTGAAGACCTAACTACATCGGATGTTTG
Source organism: Synchytrium microbalum (assembly GCF_006535985.1). Taxonomy (NCBI): domain Eukaryota; kingdom Fungi; phylum Chytridiomycota; class Chytridiomycetes; order Synchytriales; family Synchytriaceae; genus Synchytrium; species Synchytrium microbalum. The sequence goes on from NW_022158379.1 coordinate 38,283, forward strand.
GTTGTGTATTGACGAGACACTTGGTGTAGGCACCCGCTTCAAGACCACGGGCAAGACAGTATTACTAGTGCTAACACCAACAGAAGAGCCAGGAACTCGTTGATTTGAGAGTATTGTATGGGTGATCATCTCATTTTCGGCGAGTTCAATGGTTGGTGGTTGGTTGGGCAGTTGGTGAACTGGAGCATCCATCGTTGGCGATGCGGGCTCAGACATAGGTTGAATGTATGTAGTCGGGCTAGATGGTGGTGATGTGGTGGCCTCTATTGCAGAAAATGGAGCAGAAGTTGTCGTAACTGCATCCGGTGGAAACAGTGACAATAGAGAAGAGTCCTCCATGAGAGATTCGTCCGGCACTGGTTCTATTATAACCTATTTTACGTAGCCGATCAATGGCGTCTTCGCTTGTACTTGTTGTGTATATATTAATGTTTGTTTGCAAGTTGGGTGGTTGCGAATCCAATGAAAGTTCATGGCTCTACATAGTCACGCTCACGATTTGAAGGACACCTTCGAGATGGACTAGATAGCCAATATGTTAATAAGCTCATGTCTGACAGTTCATGATGATGGTTCCTGGAGCGATCGCTAGAGAAGTTATTGGCTTTTTGAATGGACTCAATTTCAAGTTTCCTAAAAATCCAGACATGACAGCATGAACAAACCCGAACAACACCAAGGCGTCACGGAAATGCTACATTTTGTGTCAACAAATATCGGCTAGTCGTACGGTTCCAGAGTAAGTTGCTATGCACCTCTTCCGTTCTTGTCTTTTACTTAGAAGAAATAAACGTTGAAGTCAAAGCGCAAATTCAAATCTTGATTAAACCTGCAGTCTGGTAGATAGGAGCGGGACTTATTGACTTAGATGTAAGATCTACGTGTCAGTATCCACGATGCTTGACATCATGCTTTACATTGTAAGGTACGGCCGCATTTGTAATGGATAAATGTAACAGGGAAAAGCATACCCGCAGATAAAACTCAGATCTGCATTCACTAAAATCTTAAAAGTTTTCAAGCTTATAGGCTTACAGGAAAAGAATCCACCTACTTCCTGACATTGTGCGGCCAGTCATCGCAACAAATGTCTTCTCGTCGACGGAGCACAATTTCGAGCATACTTCCAGCGGGCTTTCAACCAAGCCTACCAAGTGAATTAGAACCACAATCTGTCGGACCACTGGACGTGCTGGAAATCGATTTAGGACTTCAGAAAATACCTGTATCGCCAACTGATACTCTGACCTTTAAATGGAAGGAGGATCCTCATGTAGCGCTCGATCTCGCTGATGAGAACCGAATCCACAATAGAAAGAACGTGATTCCAATCCTTATTGGTTTTGGGTTTGTCATCTTCCTTTCCGCCCTTGACACGGTAAGTTTGAAAATCTCGTGGTTCGTGCTTGCTTGTTGTCTCTTGATTCCGAGCACGTTTACCAGTTAAAAAGGCCTCAAGCTGATTTGTTCCTGCATTTAGACGATTGTAACAACATGTTTGCCAGTGATCGCATCAGAGTTAGGGGACCTTTCAAAACTCTCGTGGGTTGGAACTAGTTTCTCTCTTACGAGTACTGCCACAGTACCCATCATCTCCAAGCTCTCTGATTTCTTTGGTCGTAAAAATACCTTATTTGCCTCGATACTCATCTTCTTGGTGGGATCGGCGCTCTGTGGTGCGGCCGTAAATATTGATATGCTGATTATCTTCCGGGCAGTGCAAGGAGTGAGCAGATCTTACCACAACTTACCGTAATCCTTCCAACAGGCCTTGACTAACTTTTGTTTTATAATAGGTTGGTGCTGGTGGTCTGTTGAACCTTACACTCGTCTCTATATCAGAGATAGTATCCCAACGTGAAAGGGGCAAGTATCAGGGGATACTTAGTGCCTGCGTTGCAGTGTCTCTGCTCCTTGGACCAGTCATCGGAGGTAAGTTTTCTAGAACAGCCCGATCTTTTGATTTCTTTGTCAGAAACGTAACAAATCCAACGTTTCAACCCAACGTGTAGGTCTCTTTACCACTTATATCTCGTGGAGATGGGCATTCTACGTCAATCTCGTTATTGGTAGGATGACATTCATCGATTGCCTATGACTTATCCAGTGTTCTTAGCATTTGAGTTTTTCCTGTAGGAATCATTCCGGTCGCCATTTTATACCACTTCTTAAGACTTCCAGCACCTAAAGGCGCCACAATGGATAAACTTAAGAGGATAGACTATCTAGGTTCCATCACGTTATTCCTCTGCTGTGTCTGTTTTTTGCTCGCCGTGTCGTGGGGAGGCCACGAATATGCATGGATATCAGGAGTAGTCCTTGGCTGTTTTGCTGCTAGTATTGTGCTACTGGCTGTTTTCATCTACATTGAAGCCAAAGTCGCCCACGAGCCAATCATACCTCTCCATCTCTTCTGGTATAAGAACTATGCCTGGAACTGTCTGGCAGGCTTTGCTTTTGGTTTTGTATTTTATGGTAAGTTAATTCCGCCCAGAAGTTTCTCCCACAAATGTTTGACCTTGTATTGACTTGGTGTATCGTCTAGGTACTCAATACGTCTTCCCCCAATACTTTGAAATCGCTCGTGGTCTAAACGCAACTGATGCTGGAATACGTTCATTCGCAATGGTTATACCCTTCCTCTTTGTCTCAACAACGGTTGGTGTCCTAATAACAGTCACTGGCCGTTACGTCGAGTTCTTCAAGGTGGCGTACAGATAGCCATGTTCTCAACGCTTGAGTTTGTTTTGACTATATTTCCGTAATAGGCTGGCTCTCTAGTTGCCATCATAGGTCTGTACTTGATCAGTCGATGGGATTTAACGACCAGTATTGGTGTACAGATAGCTTTTTTCGTTGTATGTAACAGTTTAAGATTCAACCAATTTGCATATTTCGTTTGCTCACATATAAACTACCTTTTAACATAGATATTTGGAATTGGTGCTGGCCCCGTCAACTCTCCACAATCTCTCATTGCACAAACAGCAGCCAAGGAAAACGAACTCTCGGTAGCAACGGCCTCTCAAAGTTTCCTTCGTACCATCGGTGGAACGGTCGGAATAGCCGTGTTAAATGCCATTATGCAGTCGGTGTGGTATTCGAAACTCACTGGAATTTTGACTGAAAATGGACAAGGGGTGAGCTCAACCAATATTGCTTTTACAAGTGACTATGTTCACTAACTGGATTTCTGTCATTTTCATAGAACCTTGCAAGCACATTATTCGTCGATGGAAGCTTCAACACGAATGTAATTAATGGTCTGGATCCACAGACGAAACAATGGGTTCTTGAAGCTTTTGTGCTAGGATTTGAATATGCATTGTGGGTTGCTACTGGTGCCATGGCAGTATGTTTCTTAGCTTCAATGTGTCTGAAACATGTACCATTACGCACTGAAGTCAAGTCAGCAGTCGCAGTAGTTCCGAATGATGAGGAACTTACGTTGAAGGATATGCCCGTTGACCCAAGGGCTACGCCTGTATAGAGTAAGGGGGTTCATGATCACTGTGTAAAATTTTGTTAAAACCAAGCTTCGAGATGTGTCTTTTTAGATGTAGACAATAATATACCTCACGAATATTTATATTTCAGTCAATTTGTCGCGTATTGATTCGAAGCTTGAATAGGACCATCAACTTCAGACAGAAAAGAGTAGAAAGTATTAGGCGACAGAGTGTATTTTATGTAACATTACAAAAGAGAGGGGACAAGATTAACCCATAGCAACAGCCTCAGTCTTTGGGACGCCACTCTTGGGTACACGTTTCCATATTAACAGGATTGATAGGAACGCCGCAGCTGCAGCAAATGGAGTGCCGTAGATGAAGATCTGATTTAGAGAGATCGTTTAGTATGCATGCACTGACAAATCAAAGAGATGGATATGATATGAGCGTTCACCTGACGTAGGGCTTGCGTATACGCATGTATTGTAGGACCAGATATGTCAGCTGGGAGCGAATGCAGAGATGCTGGCCTTTGATTCCAAGTAGCAAGACCAGCCAATACATTTGCGGGGAGAGCCGAAAATTGAGAGGTCAGTGAGTTGGTGAAGAGTGCACTTAATCTGAAATGAAATGTCATCCGTTAGTCAAACAAGAACGGATTTCAAACATTACAAGGCATCCAAAACACATACACGGCAAGACCTAAATTCAAGATTTACGGTTAGACGGATGAATGACAGCAGAAAGAGGAGGACTCTGAAGGGAACTACATACCGATTCCACCACCGATCGATTGGAAGAATTGCGTTAAACCGGACACGATGGCGACATCGCTTTGATCAACCGAAGCCTGCAGCAGCAATGTTTGCACCTGCAAACTGAATCCGAGTCCAGCGCCAACCATAAGCATATATCCAATTTGCTGACCGCGAGAAGCGGTTTCGTCCAACGTTGAGAAGAGAGCAGTTCCAGCGACGACCATGATGTTGCCCAGAATTACATAGACGTTGTAAAAACGGACCTAAAAGGTAAAAGTTAATGTGAGTACAATCTGTTCGTGTGTTTAGAGTGAAACTGAGATTGTGACTTCTTACCAGCGGTAACGAAAATATAGACACAACAGAAAAAATGGTCAATCCCAAGAGTAACGGAAGTAGCTGCAAGCCTGAGATGGTAGCAGAATCTCCATTTACGGCTGCATAATAGTATGGAGAGTAGAAAATCCAGCAATAGAAGGCACTGCCTTGGAAGAATGCCACCGCAAATATCAACGAGGTGTTGTAGTTCTTAAAGAGACGAAGAGGTACGATAGGTTCTGCTGCGAATTTCCATTCAATCTATTTTAAAAAAGTGGTGTTAGGTCATGCGGCCCATTCATCGTGGACAACTTGTATTATCAAGCTCACAATAATAAATACGATTCCGAACACAAATGCAACGCAATAAAGGGCGATAATTATGGCTGAAACGATCCAAATAAGAGAAAGTTAGTCACCTGCCACGTCATTTGGCACATGAGAAAAATGAAGACCTCTGAAACTTACGTGAGCTCCATGGGTATGTAGTGCCTCCCCAGGAGGTCGGCAACAGAATTGCGATAACAAATGCTATCAATACAAAGGTTCCCAAGAAGTCCACTCGAGCTAGTTTGGTAGACCACTTGGATTTCGGTATTGGCAGAGGCAGGTATATCAACACAAGAGGCAAAGCGACAAGGCCAAGAGGAATGTTGATCCAAAAGTTCCAGCTATGAGCAAGTAAAGGTTTAGATATTCCGTATCAAAATGCTCCTTACGTATAATCTGATTTCGAGGAGATACAATGACTTACCGCCAGCTCAGCTTGTCAGTGAAAGCACCTAGTTGCCACTCATGTGAGTCAGACCAATGAGACACAGCGTTTTGAAAACCAAATCGGCCTACCTCCAATCAAAGGTCCAACAATTGTAGCAATTCCAAACACTGACTGAGGTATTGCCAGATACTTTGCCCGAGTTTCCAGCGGGAACATGTCAGAGATAGTGATGATGACCATGGATAAGATACCAGCTCCTCCAACACCCTGAATAGCTCGAGCCAGAATCAATGTGATAATATTTGGTGAAAACCCAGCCATAGCACTTCCGATTATAAAACAAACAATGCCCATTCCAATGATAGCTTTATGACCGAAAATATGACTGAACTTTCCAAGCAAAGGCTGGAAGCTGTTGTATGTCATAATGTAGCCTAATGTTTGGGTAAGCTTTTCAGCAACACAGTTTGTAGAACTTGTCGCAACAAGATCTCAATTACCGGTCGCAACCCAAGAGACTTCATTCACGGCATTCAAGTCGGCCGCGATGGTGTTGAGTGCCGTAGTTATGATAGTGGCATCTAATGCTGCTAAGAACTGACCGATGATCAGCCTAAAGTTGTGCGTTGGTCACTGTTAGTACTTCGAAAACCACAAGATCAACAGCAAACGGAATCAATAACGATAGATCAGCACAAGAACTCACCCAGTAAAGGCTAATGTGATGGTATACCACTTCATGGTCCCCACAAACTTAAATTCCAGCTGCTCATTCTCATGCTCAGCTTCTAGCGAAGCACGGGCCTTCTCAGCATCGTTTACTTGAGAACCAGTTAGAGTAGAAGTAGCAGAAACGTCCTTAGATTCAACTTCCATCTTTACAATCGATTACTTGTCCCCAAAGAAAAGGTGGAGCTTGGAGCTGTGGGGGGCAAACGAGAGTATCCAACAGCGGAGAGGAACAGCAGGTATGCAGGTATAGGAATGACCAACTTTAAATCAATTCCTTATGCTTCCTCTTAGGTTTATTGCCAAAAAGAAAGGTTGGAAATGGTTTGGAGAACAGCACGCTGGTGGCTTTGTAAAAGAATGTTTAGGCAAATGTTTAACATCAACTTCCGTGCAAGAAGAGGCAGTTCCCGGAAGTGTAAAAACGCCCCTTCTCGCTCAGTACAGGCTGTATCCATCTTCTAATTAGAGTGACAGCTACTTCGCTTTTGCATGGATCTCGTGATTTCATCGAAAAATACAAAAGCGCGAATTTTATGCCAAATGCCAACCGATCGCTCATGTTTGACACTGTTCACGTCTCATTCAACATCAAAAATACGTGGTCCGCGTGCTCTTGTATCACGTCCGTCAAACAACCCCATTCGTTAAACCACGCATTTATTACTAGTCCATTAAACCAACCGTCGTAACCCCTCTCAGTTTGTACAAGACAACATACTAACAGCTCTACTAATAGCCTGATACATCCACGGCTGCTGTCCCATATCATCATTCATCCAATAAGTACTAGCCTGTCTCAGAAACCTCAAGGCATGATACTGCTTCAGCACATCCCTCACAATAGCAGCATGATGAGGACTCACTGCGCTATTACCACCACTGTTACTACCACCAGATAAATTGCTATTACTACCATTATTCAACGGCGGGGACATCCAACTCGCATAATTCGACGTCAATAGTTCAGCGTGTGGATTATGATGATGCCACAACAATGAGATCTCCTGCGACACACTGGTTGTATATGCTCGATGTTGTGGTGCGGTAATAGTCACATCAGCTCCAGTAGTTGTAGCATGCACTCCAGTCCAATTATCTACTATGCGTGAATTTACAAGCCAGCCTGTAGCTAGAGGCAGTACAGCTTCTCGAGTCCAAAGTGGAATGCGCTGATTAGATACAACTACAGAAGACGTGTTCTGAAGCCCCTCTTTGAATACTTCGTCGGCACCTGCATCTGCTTGACCAGGTAACGGAAAAGGGAAATTGCGACCGTTAAAGGACCCTACTACATCATCAGCGACATCAAAGCCCATACGACCTACTACACCACTACTTGTAGATGACGTGGCTGTATTACTGTTTCCCTCGTTGGGAACAAATTGCGATGCGACTTTTGAAGAATTAAAGGATATTAGACTTATTGACGCTATAAAATGGGAGGGTAGACCATCGAGGATTCGTGGTGTAGAGTTAGATGAGGGTACTAAAGGTGGTGTGGGTGTTGATGCTGGGCTTCGCACTAGTGGAGAACCCATATGCATGCCATGTGGCGTTAAGGGACCTCCCTGGTTAAATGTAGGCACCAGCTGACTCTGCTGTAGTGGTGGACTATCTAGTGTAGCAGCTTGAGGCCTTGTTGTCAATGTAAACCATGAAAATGAATCCAGCCAATCTAAAATTGGAAGTAAAAAGTTGAGAAAAACGCCGCAGGTTGCAAGTACTGTATAATGCAATGCATTCGGGACTCACATTCAAGGTCCCGTACATCCACCGACGCATCAAATCCAAACACAAGACGCCACCAAACACCTCCACGACCAGTCAATACCAACGTCCGCTCAAGCACATCCTGAATACATTGCTTGGCACCATTTGACTTTCTAAAAGCAGCTACCTCAACCACCTCTCCAGACTGTTCACACCATGTTGCACAAATCCATCCAGAACTAGATCCAATAGCAATATGCATGATTCGATCGGCATCCACTGAATGTCGAGCTGGCAGTGCCAGTCGTTTTGTAGCTGAAAATGACGCCTGTCGAGACGTTCTGTTGGTTGACAATGTATATGTCAAGTTGGCAATAGCTGTCGATGCATTGGGAATATGAGATTCAAATCCAGGCAGCTCTGGTCGTTTAAAGTGTTGACGACATTTGGAATAGACGCTGAAAGCTACTTCACGTAAACCAATAGATGGTGCTCCTCGAAACACATCTGGATTCAATATGACCTCAATTGGTAGCACCTTAAAAAGAGAGACTGTGTCAGAGAAAGGACTTCCTTGTACAATCTGGGTCCTTGTTTTGTGTCCCACTTCGCAATTCTTTACCTGCAATATAATTTTCGACCGAAGAAAGGCCAAATTACGAGTCTCAGTGGCCATTCCAACTAGCGCTCTTCCAAACATCCATGATAAATATAATAAAGAATTGGGAATATGAGGAAACGGATCGACAATAAACACAACCAGCCAATCAGTTAGCCGATCCACAACTGGAGCTAAATAACCAGACAGTCTCTCTACAGCAGACACATAGCTGCGAAACCGTTGCGCATCAGGTGATTCGTGTGGTTGAGGTGCTAGCCACAAGGAAATCGTCAGAATGCTAACAAAAGAAGAAAAAGTCACTCTTGACAAGGATTTAATATACTTACGAACTAGATGTGCTGCAATCACTGGTTTAGCAATCGTATCTGACAGGGCAAACGGCTGACAAGCTCCAAGACGACAGGCCTAGGTGAGGTGAGAAGTGTGTAAGAATCGGTTGCTTCAAGAAGAAGCCAAAAAAACCCGAGGGACACAGGCTTGGCATACCGTATAAGCAGTACAAAAATCTGTCATCCATCGCCGAGTCTCATCACACACTTCCTGGCCAGCAGGACACAATGCCAACCATTGAACATCTCTAGATCCTCCAACTGGTGAAAACCGCAGCCGTTCCCAAAATCTAACTGCGACCGGTGATAATGATAACATATTGTTATCATGTCGTGCCAAGATATCGGGTATAGGTAATGTTTCTATAACGGGCTCTGTGGCTTTCTTGGCCTTTTTACGAAGTGAGAATCGTCCATATTTTGCAACGGATCGTTCAGATTCTACATAGTTGGAGAATGAGTATGTAAGGCAACAAAGGTTGGCCACAATAGACTGGCTGATACCTTGCAGTTCACTATACTGCTGAATGGTCAACGGACCCTTCAAAACAGGTCGTTGTTGTCTCTCCTCAGCGGCAGGACCACCATCTCTGGACAATGTACTGCTAATCATCGGCACCAATTGAAACAAGGCAGCAGCAACTGTGTCTGGACTTGATATCGTCCTAGAATCACCATCCAGTCCATTTACGAATGGCGACAACGTGTCTTGTGATGCCATCAATGCTTCACTGCCCATACAAGTATGCTCCAACACTAATTCTATGGCTATAGCATACGCATCTTCGTCCTTCCATTGCGGTAACGTGTTGTTCATCATATCTTCAATTAATGATGTGGGAGTTGCAGCTGTTTGCGATTGGTCTACCGCAACTGCTTGTTTCGACGATCCAGCACATAATCTTGCCCAAAAGATATGTTCGTCTTTGCCCGCGAGAGCCCCACCACCATGTAGAGCTAGCAGTATGCCATCGGTTTGTACAATAGCATCATTATAGTTTACATCTTCCTCCAACAATGCTACATTGTCATCATCGGATTCTGGGGACTCAGACCTGACTTCGACTTTGGTCTGTTTGATTGACCGTATCGTGTGCGAAGGCGAGGTTCGTTTTCGTTTACTAGTTGGCTTTGTAGCTGGCAGATAATTCCATTTGTGCTCACTATTGCCCCACTTGTTTACGCTACTACCAGACCAATCACCTATTAAGCCTTCTAGATTAGTGAAGGCTATTGCAGACCATGCTTGTGGTACATCGTAATCATCATCGGATTCTCGTGGATGAGGACTAGCAATATCTACATTATATGGTTTACGATCGAAGTCCGCAAAGAGGTCTGTAACTACAGGACTCGTCATCATATCTAGCAGAGCACCGGGCGTCGCAACCGGTAATGGAGTCCGAATAAACCCATTAGGTGTATCTAACTGCCATGCCTGAGTTATAGGAGTGGGAGGTTGAGTTGGATCACGGGGCGTCATTCCAGTTGGACCAGGTGTCTGTACAAGAGATCCTAGTGGTAACCTTGGAGTGGGAGCTCCCATTGGAATAGGAGATGGAAGACCAGTCAAACTGAAAATTGGCGATACTGGTTGTGGGAGTACGTTTACTGCAGATGCTACAGCAGAAGTCACCAGATTTGAGCTAACATGACCAGCTGCTTTTACAGGTTTATCAAAAAAATCAAAGTCATCATCGCCTATTTCATCATCTCCCATATCCAAGTCTGAATCACCACCAAAGTCGTCACGGCGGCCCTGCAGTGCCATGCTATCATTAAAATCGTATTGGTTTACCGGCTTAGATGCGGGCGATATGGGAGGTGACTGTTTTAGAGGTGGCACTAGTTGCGAAGAAGCACCAGTTATCACAGAACCCACGGCATTTCCGTTTGGGACTTGGGCTGCTGTTGAAGTGTTCCCTTTCGGAAGTGACTCGGATTTGGCCATGGGTTTTACGATCACATCATGGCTAGGTGGTGGTATAAGCAGAGGATCTATAGTTCCAGCCTTCTCCAATACTAGATCTGTTACGTTTCTAGACAAGGAAACATAATCCCAATAGTCCATGTTTTGTCCCGAATCTGATCTTGACATGGCTGGAAACAGTTTAGTAGCACGCACGCTGGCATCCTTCCATTGCGACCTTGCCACATCTTTCTCCGAAGGCTGATTTTGACCTTCACTTTTTACAGGTACGAATATTAAGTTGGTCGGATACATGCATGTGATGTTGGAATCAGGTATTCGCGCTAATAAATATGATGGTAGCTCACTCTCCTGACGGCCCACCACTACATTAAGTACAGAAGACCACTCATCGGGCTTCCCTTCTTTGGAATCCGATAGTGATGCTAGTGCTGTGACTCCCGATGGGCTCAATACGACTAGAAGTGGAGAAAATTAGGGTCTCGAAATCGTAAAGAAACATTAACAAATTCTGCTTGCCAGTTTTTGGATCTGGTGAAAGCAAATCTGTTGATGCAATGGGTCTATACGAAGACCATACGATGCAAGGCTGAATAACGATATTGGTAGCTGTAATATATATATGTAGCTCGCAGGCAAGCGGTGCGTGTCTAAGGAAGAATCTGTGAGCTTTCAAACTTGTGTCTGACGACTGGAAAGAAACGTACTGTTGGGCTTCGCCAGCCATTCTCCACCACGACGCCGATGGAGTCTGAGAAACATTTTGAGGTATTATAAATTGATGTCCAATTCGGACTACACCATTCTTGGTGAATGATCTAAAGAAATGTGCCTGTTAGCACGAGGCATTGATGTGGTTGGGGACTGACTGACCTTTCCAACAGATTGTGCATGGCATTTATAAATAAGGAGTATTCAACTGTACAAGGTGCATTAGAGGCCAATCCGAGAGTATTGTATACATTGTCGGACGAAAACCATCCAGCTTCGAGTTCTACATATGAGAGGCAAATCAGCACCTATTTTTTACGAGTTTCCGACAACCCATACCTGTGAGCTTCTGTAGCTCTGGGCATTGCTGTAGTTTCAAGTCTCCAAACTCGAAAATCCATAATTCTCGTGACAGGACACCATCTTCTACAGCGTTAAGTTCATTCTGGTCGCCAGTTGTATCATACGTATTCGGATCAGCTGGCCGAGCGACATCATCCATTATGGCAGGAATCGGAGAGAAATCAGTTGGCAGTTCCGATCCAGGAACGGGCACTGAGTAAGGTGATGCTGGCATATATTGTGGGGAAGTACTTTGAGGTGTTGCTTGCGGTGAGTTCTGTCCCATCCCCATCGGAGAAGTAGCGCTGTATAGATAGATACAATAAGCCAATCGCACATTTTCTTCGCCGATGTAGTGGTTCCGAGGTGCTTCAGGAACTTGCCTTGTCGACATTCCTTCAGGAGTTGTGGTGAGAGAAGCCATGGTCGATTTAGCGTATAGTCGCGTTGGACGTCCATTGTGTGATTTTTGAGTGGGATCATAATCTCCTAGGCGCCACGCGCAAGGAATACCAGCAGCAAGTAAGGCCAAATGGGCATTCAACAATGGATCTTGGAGTGATGCGGAGTGACCAGGTATCTGAGAGGTTGAAGCAGCCAGTTTCCATTGAAGCTCTGTGACGTGACATACGTGATAATATCTTCTCCATCGGATTCTCGCTATGTTGGTCTGGTTTGAAAACGAGGTGTCATTTAGCACAACTCTGTTTCAAACAGCTGTAAAGATTGCGATGAAGAACGTACTAGAACTAGAGCATTTGTGAATGCATTATCGTCTACAGCCACTTCTACCACCATAATCTATTGCACATGTAGCTAATTGATGATGGTTTTCCTCATTTGGACTGTCCCCTCAGCATTCAATGACGAATTGGGGAAGGAGATGACTTTTACGCCTTCCAGAGACTGAAACTAACTGGAAAAGCCATCAGAAGCGATGAGAAAATAGTTCTGAGCGCGAAAAACGCGAACGGTTACTTGCTTCTCCTCGCTGTTGATGGAAAGCACTGTATTGATTCCGGTGGATGCCTGACGATGATAGGATGCTTTTGTAACTAGCGATCCAGGGAAATTACAGCAAATCTAAGTTCGGACATCGAATCTCTTGAATATTGAAAGTTTCTTCGGCTAGAAACTTCGGGGACAAGTCGTGTGTCGCAGTTGACAACACAATCACTGGCGAGCAGTGTAAGATTGGTGGGATTACTTGAATATCTCTTGCTTTATCTTGCTGGAAGTTTTAGTGCATCAGAGTGGTCGATGTCGGCCAGACCTTACAATAACTGGGACATCAGATTCATCGCGCTTTGAAGCTTCGGCCACACCACGTCTTCGCAGTCTTGAGCAAACAATTGAACTCTCCACATATTTACCAGTATGGACGTCAAATGCCCGCCGTAGAGTCTAGTATCATGGGTTCTATTTCGAGTTTGTAGCTGTGTGCGAGGATCTCGAAAAGGATCACAGTCCGTGAATTCAAAACCAACAAATTGTTGCTACGGCTTGCTCCGCTTATGATGCCACGGCAACGAGTTACCGCTTCGCCCTAGCTTGTAGCAAGGAGGGGCATAAATGTTTTCGTGTGCTCACAATGGACCACCATGATTCGTTGAATGCAATTGCTAGAACTCGTCGATATTGCTGGTAGGCCGCTGCCTATCAAAACTTATTCGTCACAGCAAGGTTTGAAAAATGGTAATGCTGTTGTAGGTATGGACGACCACCACCATAAATTACCAATGCCACAAATAAAGCACTTTGAATCAAGTGGGCCGGATATGGATATCGCAGCATTTCTCCCATTCTTACCCAACTTGCAGACTCTTGTATGTGGGAAAGATCTTATCAGCAAACAAGGCTTTGCTGCTGTGGGCGAATACTCCACCAAGCTGCAAACCATGGGGCTCAATCTGAGTAGCATACCAACTAAGATGATTGTCGAAGCATTGTATTATCCTCGTTTTCCAGATCTACGCTGTATTAGGATTGTAGCAAAAGGGAATATCAAAGATCTTTGTAGGTCAGTAGCTCGTGAAAGGAGTGGTGAAATGGCTATAAGTAATAATGTAGCAAAACTGCAGGAGTTTTCGGCAGAACATGAAGTCGCCCGTCTTACCCAGCACGCGGTGTTTCCCTGTTGTCTCCTTCTGCTGTCCAAGAGTTTTTGTCAAAAGCCTCGTTTGATGTAGGATGTGGTAGTAAAGGAGCAAATATCTATAGTAACGTAGCGATATGTATTCATGAAATGAAAGAGATTAGTGGTTTAGCAACATGAATATCACCATATAGACATGGTATACAGTTCCTTTGCTCATCGCGATAGATTCGCTCAGTTCCAAAGCAAATTATCAATGATCCGAGCGAGAAAAATTGCTTGCCTGGTTGCTTGCGATCGACTCAACGTCCCAGCATCAAACATGCTTACGCATTCAACAACAAATGACATTAGATGTAAAGATAGACCCAACAGATCCAAATAGATGGGAGACATACTATCAAGTATACGACATCCCACCATGGGATTCCCAAGCAGCAGCCTCTCAACTAGTGCATTACTTGACCAGCTCGTGTGAATTACTGCCTGCTCCAATTGGCAATTCAAATCACATTCCCGATGGACTGGATATACATGGACGGGCTCGTGGAGCGACGAACGATAAGATTCATGTATGCAGTAAATGTAGAAGATTCAAGCCGCCAGTAAATGGACGTGTCTTGGGTATGTAATCACATCAACATTTGTTTTGAAGTATTCGATCGTGGTGAGGTAAGGTCTCTCTACTTTGATTTAAGCTAATTGGCGTATCATTTTACGTTAGAATTCGCATGCGGGACAGCATCATCATTATTGTACATGTCTCAATTAGGATTCACAGTCGTCGGAATCGAACTTGTAGAAAAACCAGTCACCCAAGCCCGTAATATGGCTCTACAGCTGGGCATTCCATCACATCGTGCTATAATACTACAGCATGATTTATTCCAGTTACCCGATACGTTTAGTGTCGCTGTTGCTGAAAGGATGCTCAAATCATCACAACCGGATATACCACAACAAGCTAGTAGTACTGCTGCAAGTACCAGTAACGGCATCAAAACGAGCATAGCAACGCTATGGAAGTCCATAGCACACCCACTAACATCTAAATTCGATTTTATATACGATTGTCAATGTTTCCACGTGCTAAGACGAGTCAATCAAGAAGGGCTGCTTCATAAATATGAGACGTATTTAAAGCCGAAAACAGGATTATTGATGCTACTAGTAGGCAGAACGAGTACTCCATCTCTGATAGCCGGTGGGATGCCAGTTATGACTGAAGATGAGATTAGGACTTGTTTTGATGAGAAGGCGTGGGATATTTTGTTTTTGGTGACGACTTTCTTTGATGATACTGTAGAGTATATCAAGAATGGGAAGAAGAGTCCAGCGTGGTGGATGCTGGCAAGAAGGAGATGAAAAGATCGATTCCGCCCGATTTTTTGCATTGTCTACCTATGACATGTAACTCAAGAATAATTTAAGTAATTTACGTATAATTTTATTTGGCTTCTCAACACTAATTTGATAATTTTTTGGTGCTTTGGTTTGGTTAAATATGCTTCAGATGGAGATGATGATATGATGATGGGTATATCAAACAAATGATAACGATGGACTGTTCTCTACCAGTATACAAACTACATAATGTTACAATCACCACGTTGATCCTTTCTCTCTTCACTTAAAACAGCATCTCGTCGAAAATTATTAGATGCCATCTGACCTCTTGACTGAGACGACTGAGACGGCTGCTGTGACATGGAAGTCGGCATCATTCCAGATGCATAAGCCTTAAACTCTTTCAACCTCTGTACAGCCCTAGTCGACGTTAGAGAGTGTTGGTTAAATTTTTGATGTCTCACTTTAATGACTGAAAAGCAACCTCTGTACTCTTTCAACCTCTGTACCTTTTATTCCCCTGTCCTGCCGCCCGCAAATACCATCGTCGAGACTCCTCAAAATCAGGTACAACTCCAACGCCATTCTCTGTATAATATCCAACCGCATATTCAGCTTTTGCTAGTCCTTTATCAGCTGCTTTACGGGCCCAGAGGTAGGCTTCTTGATCTGATTGGCCTAGTACAGCGTCTGCTCCAGTCAAGTACCAGCCTGATAGAGCGAGTTCTGCTTCTGGTTCTCCTTGTTCGGCTGCTCGTGTATACCATGCTATGGAGCGTCGTGGGTCTACTGCGACACCGAGCATGCCGTATTCATAACAGATTCCGAGTTTATATTGGGATGGTGCATAGCCTAGTTGAGCTGCCTTCAAATACAAGTCGTGGGCGTATGATGGATCCTTTGAAAGATGGAATAAGAGGGTTTGCTTCATTCGCATTATTTGGTTTTGTCAAGGTGCCAAAACGAGCAAAAAATTAGTGAATGTGCATCAACAGTGCATACCGGAATAATATTCCCACCAGTCTCTTCAACCCTCCCTTCATACAGCGCCGCCAACTCGTGTAACGCATGAGGTGTCGTCTCATCAGCTTGACTAGCAGCCCTCTTTAGCCAAGTAACACCTTCACGAGGAGTCTTCTTCTCTCCCAGCAATCCACCCAGTAGTATCATACCCAATTTATACATGGCAGCAGTGTCTCCCAAAGTAGCAGCCTTTCTATAAAACTGTACAGATCGAGCTGGATCACGTTTGGTGCCAGCACCAACTTCGTGACAAACGGCAGTACGATATGTAGCTGATGGGTGGTTTTGTTTTGAGGCTGCTACATATAGGTTGAATGCTTTTTCGTGGTCTACAGGCAGGGAGAGGGAGCCGTTGCCGTAGCATTCTGCGAGGAAGAATTGGGACTCTGTAAGATTTGAAAAGGGTAAGTCCATCATCTTATATTAAGTGATCAACGGATTCATCTCACCTGGGGATGATGCCTTGCCTATATGGTAATGGAATTTAGTAATCAGATACTTGAGTCTGTTCAATACATTCACCGGAGCATGTTTTGGTTGATCTTGTTACCAGCATTTGCGAGTCGTTTAATCCATTTTAGAGATTCTTGATACAATGCATCCTGAGTCTTTCTCGCAATCTTTGGATTTGGGTCAGCGTATAATGGATCTAACAAACGAAAGGAGATCGCTTAGTATTTCATTGATTAGATAACGTCTTTCCTCGCATCAGCGAAAAAAGAAGAGCATGCTGGAGGAATACAGCGGTAGTGTGCTGTGTCGCCAACACGACAGTTTTTGGTGAGATATCACGACAGAATCATGATAAACGATGATATCAAGTCATTCCTCAGCCTTCTTTGCATGGATCTACCTGACATCTACCACCAAGGTGTCCTCTCACTCGCTCAATGAAAGCATCCAATCTCCACATTTAATCTACATCAATTTGACTCTTCCGAGTCAGACACAGTAGACAGCCTACCTTCAGCGACATATATGAGATACTTTGCATAGTTCAGCTGAGTTGCCAGATCAGAATGTTTTGCCAATTCTCGATATATTTCAAGTTGGGCGGAAATTGGCAATGATGGATCAATGGATTCTGGGAGGAAGGGTGTTCTATATGGTGCCTGCTGTGCTCTCTGTGGATGAGCATCGTATTGCACTTGGATCTGCGTAGGCTGTTGATGTGCTCGGTTCATTCTTGCTACTTCATTGTTTTTTAGGTGTTTGTCGAAAAAACATGTGGAGATCGAACGGGGATACGCTGTTCACGTGTTCTAACGCTATATTTACGTGCTAAAAGCCAAAACGTAATGCGGATTGTTATTAATAAAGCTACGTGTATCTTCTAATTCCTAGGATGAAAAAGACGAACATTCGGTCTAAGTAAACCCTCATCACAAATTTCATGATAGCCCAACCTGCCATAATCTTATTCGGTGCTCAAAGTTTCAGCTTGATCAGCTTGAGCGGATCTTGCTCTTCATGGCACGTACAGAAAGACGAGAATCTTCGGTAACAGCGATGTGCAGTTATGACACACGTTGGCGTCTCGACCAAGCGAACAAGAATTTGTACTTTGGGGATCTATCACCATTAACTAATGGTAAAGGAAGAAATTGCTCCTTGTATATGGTGTCATTTAACTCCGCCTCATCAATGGGTACCACACCGTTCGCCTCTTTGAAGGCACTTTCATATACCCTCCTGCAACCATTCAACAATAGTACGAGACATGATGACGTGTAAATCTCGTCTCATGGGTGACTCGAAAGGATAGCGGGAGACATCACAAGACTAGCGAAAGAAATAATAGAAATACTGTGAGCCATACTGCATCGACTTTTTGATTATACTTGATGGCTCGCGTGAAGCCTTCCCATTAGCAGCAAAAACAATTCCAAACGAATCACTTTCGCATTGTGTTACGCGTAGACCACTAGCTTCAGGCACTCTTCCCATAACGAATCCTCGCTCGATAGTTCAAATAATGTTCACGGAAGGCTGTCAGGGACTCAACACACTGCAGTAGTACATTCTGGAAGAGGGAGACTGTAGTCCATCATGGTACTCCTAACCGAAAGCAGAAGGCAAAAACAGGTTAAATTCTGCCCAATATGCCGTGATGTCACATCTGTTTGACGACATGCCGGGCACTCAGTGCCACCATCAGGTACTTACAAGTAGATGGCGGCTTTTTAACCCTTCAGCAGCACAGTCCAATTTGATATAGGTTTGATCTCGTGTGCTGAATCGGAAGGAACATTCAGTTGGGAATCGAGAGCAGGATTTGTGATGTCTGGTGCTCTTTTAAATCTTTTCGAGAAGAGCAGATTGACTTAGCTCACGGTTCAATGTTGCAGTTTGGATTCCATGCCCCAAACGAAAGCAACCACGAGAGTACATACCTGACTAACATCCAGAAACTTTAAGGTCTTTAGCACATTCTCCATAAAAGCCGCTTCAGCTCTGTGAGCCCCGACTCAACCAACGCCTGCATCATAAAGCACTATCCAACAACTGAGACCCGTTAGTTTCATTCATCATCATACGCTCAGCTCCAATCCATATGAAATCAGCAAAAGGTTAATACGTTTATGAAACGATACCGATTTAGAACTATCTTCAATAAATACAATCAACATGTTCATGCCCTTGTTGAGTGGACCCAAGTCTTAGTTGGGAGTATTTTCATCTGGGTCTTGCTCTGAACCGAGTGCCGCGTCTTAGCCTGCTTTGCAAAAGAAATTTGTCAGGGAATTTTTCGAATATGCCCACAAACAATGTGTAGAAAAGGGAGTGTTAGTCAAGCGCAAAAAAAACTCACAAAACACCGATAGATACCATTGAGGAGATCAAAGACATAAAGTGCCTGATACCGGTCTCCTTTATCAAGATGATTTGGTTGAATGGGCCAATCTATCGTTTCGTGGTTCTGAGTTAAACGTTCTGGACGAAGCCCCTTTACCAAATCTATGAGAACAACGAATCGTTGGCCCTACCAAACCCGACATTGGCACTACAAACCACACCAATTGTTACCAGGATGGGAGGGAAGAGCTTGTGGAGCATCCTTTAAGAGAATGAAAAAGCTGTGACTTCTATGTTGAGAGACAAAAAAAGAATCAGGATGCTGCTTGCAATGATCTAGACATGGTACATACTATACGTCTCGCCACATAGCATCCCAATACAGACAAGCAAAACTTGCCCCTAGTTGGTACAGCAGCCGAACCACCTAGTTTGTGTAGACCTGGTGTGCTGGTGTTACTTTATACACCTGCCCTATAGTACCTATACCAATGGGAGTTTCGTTGAGATTGATGACTAAGTCCAAATAGATTCCAATACTCGATTTGAAGGATTGTTTTGTGTGTTCTAAACTACGGGTTGTGACATGAGACTGGAGACGTGATAGCGCATAACATATATTAGGAGAGAATACATCGTACCGTGATGAGATCCATTGTGCCAACTAGGAGCAAGGATGTAAGTTCGGAGTGGGACTGACTAGCATACATCTCCACCAGAACAGGCCATCTTTCAAAATGCCTTGACAAACAGCACTCTTCCATGCTGCATCCGATACTTCAGCAGAGACAACCACCAGCTTTCAGATGGTGGAGTCCATTCGATTTGGTTTGTGGATTTGGTGTTCGACAAGCACCACCACGACGGAAATGTGATCAATGCTGGCAAGAATTGAATAAAAGGTATGTAATCCGTAATAATGTCGCTCTGAGTGGTCGATGTTTGGGTACAACCAGTTTATTGTTTTCGGTTCAGCAGAGTTGATGCCAGCGATTTGACTGGCTCTTGCGTCAATGTTGGCGAATTGAGGGACGATACAACTCCAACAATCGTGAGTGAAGTGAAGACTGATGTTGCTGATATCGATAGAATCCGTCGTGATTTCGTTATACAGCTCTTTATGTTAGTAAAACTTCCTGTTTTACAGGATGTAATAGGAGAGGTCGTACGAGTTTTCGACCACAACATGCGTCTACATATAAGCCTAGACAGCATGGCTCCTTTAGTTTAGTACAAGTTCTGGCTCTGTGCAGTAAGTCACGTGTTTTCTGTTTCCTTGTTTTTGCAGAGGATATCCCAGCGCAACTTTACTGTAGAGGTTTTGCAATGATTCCCCATCCCATTTTATGTGGTTTATATATAATTTTACTGTGAAAATGCCAAGAAGCCTTGAAGGAAGAAACGGAGATTATAATGTTGGTACCTGTAGTCTTGCTGGATTTAGCTTCCTTCCATTTGCTTTTGACACCATGGGTTACCTTGTTCCCGACCGTGTAGAACTTTACGTCGCATTCAAGGCAGCCGCGTGGGCTCACGCGCAATCTGCTCACGGTATGGTTGCTCAGAGCTTTGTCTTGCGCCGTTTTGGACAAGTCGTCGTTTGGATAATCCTACTTGGATTCTATGAATGTAAAGGTGCTGCTTTTTGGTGTAGATTATTGCTATAAATCGCTTTAATATACATTTTTTGCATCACAAAAAAAAGTAGCATTTGCGTTTCAGGCCAGGACTGGAACCGAGGTTCTCTCCCTCATACTCCCCAATGTAGGCGCGCCGTATAGTGATGACAATGCATCGCATAGCCAGAAACACAGCACCTGCTACCGTCTAATACTTAGCCACTCAACCATGCTTGAAAGCCCAATCACTGAATGAGGATGGAGCATCAGGGTATATATTCTGTGAATGGGTTCCCGAAACCAAAAACCAACAAACTGTACGCTTGAACCATTGAAAGTAGAGCTAAATCATGTAGAATATGCAGAGATTAAGTTTATAGATTCAATAATATGTTACAGACCAAAAGCTGTCACCAACAATATATGGCAAAGCCTTCCTCCATCACACATTCGTAGTCACCACTTTCACCACCACATGCAAGATAAGTTCAGTCTATACGGATGCCTCCCATCAATGCACTACTATGTCAACGCCTTCTCTCCTTCTGATCCATTTCCACGACAAGAGGACCTAGAGAAAAGACATTCTGTATATAAGCCTGTCGTTTAGCAATCTCCAGTTCCTTTATTCCACTAGCGTATAGCGATGCTATCTTATTTCGATCTTCTTCCGTGGCATTTGAGTGGAAGGCCTCCTGTGAGCGTATTCGAATGTAGTTGCTTATATTATAGCTCTTGTATTGGCGAGCAGTCCGTAGCAGGTTTCGATAGAGTTCTAGTATGTTCTGTTTGGATGGTGTGTATAGAGGTAGTTCCGTATCGGGAGTCTGTTGGGTGCTGGATGGTGATGTTGTTGGTAATGACATGTTTCTGTTGGATGTGGTGTGCGGGTGTAATAAATGTAGAACCGTAAGCATCCAACGTGTTCAAGACCTTGTTCATGAACTTGTTGACTGGACCCGAGTCTAGTAGGCGAGCAATTTCACATTCGGTTTTGCTTTGACAAAGTGCTGCGTCTCAGCTTGCTTTGCGAAAGGAGTTTCTTGGGGATATTTTCGAATATGCCCAAAAACACTGTGGTAGAAGAAGAGAGTGTTAGTCAAGCGCAAAAAACCGACCCCCAAAACCGATGCATACTCTCTTGAGGAAATCAAAGACATAATGTGCCTGAAACAAGTCCACTTTATCAACATTGTTTGGTTGAATGGGCCAATGAAGAGTTTCGTATACCGTTCTTGACGAAGCTCCTTTACCCAATCTATGACAACACGGAATCGTTGGCCATACCAATCCCGACATTGGCACTACAAACCATACGAAAACGGCAACAAATGTTACCAGGATGGAAGGGCACAGCTTGTGAAGAATCCTTCAAGAAACTGAAAAAGTTGTGAGTTCGATGTTGAGCGACAAAAAAAGAATTTTAGGAGTTCAGGGATGGTCGATGTCAAGATCGAGACATCCGTACATTCCATGTTACATCCACATAGCATTCCTATACAGACAACCAAGACTTGGCCCACGTGGGTATAGCAGCCGAACCACTCAATATGTATAGAGTATCTAGAGCTTTTGACACGTTCAGCAGCACAACAGTCATCTAAACCCAAGAGCGTCAAAGCTGCAGAATTCAGCCTGGTCACGAACACGGTCGAGATTCGTTCATTGTGGCTATAAGGACGAAAAACGAGCATGTGAGAGTGGTGTATTTTGCCGTACTTCAGAAGTGACGATGGCAACGAGACCAAAAGCTTTTCTTGCTATACGGGCCACAACACATCTGAAGTCATTTTGATCTTGTAATCACAATTTTCCCCAACCACTATTCTCTTCCTCGACACGAATGAACAAGCATCGTATAGGCTCTTGCTGCTGCCCGTGAGGACATGGCGCACGCTAATGTACATTCCGACTGCCAGACCAGGAATCAATTAAAAATTGGACCACCCTAGGCATCAGCCCAGTGATTTTGCAACTGTTTGCCGGAATTGAGAGCATCAATAGCTGCATCTCTAGCTAATGCGTTTAAAATTGTTGTCAAGTCCTAGGAATGTAAGTTTTAACGTCATTGAGGCAAAGATAGAAAAAAGGAACGAAAAGGACTACACTTGCTCACCAGCTCCAGCCGTACCTTTAATGGTCCTAGCCAAGGGGTTTCCTTTGTAACGTGTGGTGCTTTGCTTGTCAGTTGGTCGTCATGCAAATGTTCCCAAACTTGACCAAATCCATACCACATTCACCAGGTAAAACATATTTATTATTCAACAAACAACTACAACCTCTCTCTACTTCTCTCCCCTCTACACTCCCTTTACTTCCTATTCTTCAACAAGAGAAACATCCCAACCATCATCGCACCAAACGTACAAGCAGCCATAATCTTGTTCAACTTACTAGGCTCTTGATCATCGTCACGTACGGTTTTCTTGGGTGGATACGGATGCTTATCAACACGCACAGGAATGGGTGCATCTTTCGGTAGCGGCAATGTAGGATTTCCGTATGCGTTAGCGTATCGACCAAGTGCCCAGATAGTGAATGAGAATTTGTAGTTTGGGTATGATATCATCACATTCTATTAGAAAAGAAATCACATAAGTGTTTATGTAAGTTGTTTTTTTACATGTCATTCATTGAAGAGTGTGTTATACCTTGTTGAAGGCACCTTCGATACCCTCTTGCAGCCATTCACCATTAGCTTGTTGGCGAGACATGATGACTTGTACACCACGTCTAATAGGTTCTTCGAACGGATATCGTGCTTGTATGAGAGACATCACAGCCCTATCAATTCAGATGGTCAAACATATGTTTCTACAAGATTGTTAAACCATTCCTTACCATGATGTGTTGGTCACTTGGGACTTTTCGTGCTGAATGTAGATGCATTGTTCACAAGACTAAAATGATAAATTCCCGAGGGCAAAAAAAATCAGATATGAAAAAGAATGACTACCGATCCCTATGTATGTCATTGCCATTACCTTGTAGCTTTCGCCCCAGCCTCCATCACTCTGCTGCTTGGATATCAAAAAGTCACACGCTCGCTTCACATAAGGGCTATGGAAGGAAACCAGTGTCAGCTACATTTGGCAATTCCACCTTTGAACAGAATTGTTTTCGCGTCTTCACCTGTTATCATAGTACTCCCCAACAGAAGCCAAAGTTTCAATACCAAACCACGTAGCATATGTGAAACAAACACCCCATGAGCCATACCAAGATCCGTCTGGTCGTTGAGCGTTTTTGATGTACTTGATGGCTCGCTTGACTACCTTCCTGTGAAGAGCAAAAACGGCCATCGAGTCAATGGGGATTATGCTTGGAGCATATCACACGCGCTGCGAGCTTCCTACAACCAGGAGGACTTACTCTATATCCTTGCTTCGATAGTTTGGATAGTGTTTACGGAACGTCGTTAACGACAAGACACAAGCAGTCGTACATTCTGGATAACTGTAGTCAATCATGATATTACCTAAACGATAAGCAAAAGAAAAGTTGGTACCCGAGGATAGCAACGGATGGCATACGCTTTCCATAAGGTTGTATATATAGCATTCGGCAACTACTTACCAAACACTTCAGCAGGATTCAGCCACTCAATCCACGGATGAGCACGAGCAGGCTCATATGATGGGAATCCACCATCATAATTCTGACCAGCCAGCAATACATCTGCTGCCTTGAATATCCGTGCTTCGTTGAGACGTTGTGGAACATATGTGACCCTCTTTTGCAAGTAGATGGCAGCCTTGAGCCCCTCTGCTGTACAATCGAATACGGTATAGCTTTGATCTCGTGTGCTGAATGGGAAAGAGCCTTCAGCCGGGAATCGGAAGCAGGATTTGTGGTTTTTGGCACTCTTTTTGATCTATATTGAAGGGAGGGCGAGACTGGATTAGTTTTACAGGCGATTAATAGGCAGGGGGGAAAAACCAAAAGGTGACGTAAAGTTCAAACGAAACCAACCACAACACATCATACCTGAGTAACATCCAAAAACTCCAACGCCTTCAGCACATGCTCCTTAAAAGCAGGCTCAGACTCTGCCAACCCAGACTCAACCAGCGCCTGCATCATAAAGGCAGTATCCCACAACTGCGACCCATTAGTTCCATTCATCATCATCCCCTCACCTCCAATCCACATGAAATCAGCAATCCGGTCGACATGCTTGTGAAACGATACCGATGTAGGACCATCTTCAATGAATGTAATCAGCATGTTCATGACCTTGTTGACTGGACCCAAGTCCAGGAAGAGCGTGTTTTCGTCTTCTGTTCTAATTTGATGGAGGGCTGCGTCTAAGCCTGCTTTGCGGAAGGATTCTATTGGGAATTTTTCGTATATGCCCAAAAAGACTGTATTGGAAGAAGGAAGCGTCAATGATGCGCAAAAAACGTCTTTCAACTGCTTAATACCATTGAGGAAGTCAAAGACATAAGTATGTGCCTGATACAAGTCCACTTTAGCAACATTATTCCGCTGACGTGGCCAATCAATTGTTTCGTATCTCAGAGTATAGAGCTCTTGACGAAGCTCCTTGACCAAATCCGTGATGGGCCCGACATATCGTTTACCATACAGCCACGACATTGGTAATGCAACCATACGAGAATGGCACCACATGTTACCGGGATGGAAGGGTAACGCTTGTGGTAGAATCCTGCGCGATTGGGAGGAGTGACGTGAGTTTGGAGGGTCATACTCCGCACAAAAAAATGAAAGACATGATTGCATATGGCTTCATACCATAATTCAGGCGGAACGGGATTATTGCCCGCCCAGTCATAGCATCCCAAAACAGACAACCAAAACTTGCCCCAAGCTGGGATAGCAGCTGAGCCGCCCAGTTTGTGTAGAGTGTCTCGAGCCTTGACACATACAGGATGATTGGCATCAACGCCTAAGAGTCTCAAAGCTACATAGTTCAAACTGGTGCCGAATACCGTCGAGATTCCTTCAATGTGACTACAAGTAACATGACGTGTGAGCGTGTTGTAGTTCGTGAAACCTGAAAATCAAGACACATGAATCGTGGGCGCCGACTTTTTTAGCTCCACTGCAAACAATGCAAGGTTCTGTGCTCAACCAAACGCCGTATATTTCACACTCACATTCCCCAACCACCATCCTCCTTGTTAGCCCGATTGAACAAGTAGCGTATAAGCTCTTGCTGATACCCAGGCGGATACGGCGTGCCAGTAATATACATGACAATAGTCAAACCGGGAATCAGAAACATTGGACCACCATATTCACCAGCCCAATGACCATCAGGAGTCTGCAATTCTTTTGCGAAATTGAAACCGTTGCGAGCTGCATCTCGAGCAGATGTAGCTTTTGATAGAGTTGGCATGTCCTGTTGAATGCAATGTGTGGTTAAGATGTGTGGTGCATTTGATGTCACGAGCAAAGAAACAACATGTAGCAGCGATATAGGCTCATGAGCTCAAATCATACCTTTAGTATGCCTAGCCAATACTTGTCATAAGTAGCTTGAGGCGTTCTAGTCCTTAATTTATCGTCGTCCAAGTATTCCCAAACTTGAGCACCCTCCTTGACATGCAGTCGCCATCGAGTAGCATCTGTTGAGAATTGTGTCGCGTCTACAGGAATCAGAGTGTCTGGTGCCATTGTCGTTGACCGACCGCTATATCAAAGTCTGCTAATAAGCTTGAATTCGCGAAACGTGTGAAGGTGGTGTGATTAACGAGTAGAAGAGCCTACTAGTAGTTTGACCGTCAAAGCAAAGCAAAGGCACAACGATATACCTGCAATAATGTCACGTGTAGCCATCATCACAGGCTCTAATGCCGGAATCGGACGCGAAACTGCCAAACAAATTGGCGATATTGGCAACTGGACCATTATTCTAGGCAAGTTCAAACATATTCACACGGTCATTTCATTTCAACATCTTATATCCACTCATTACTTAGCCTGCCGATCTCTTGAAAAGGCCCAAAAGACCGTCACGGAACTCTCTGCATCAACATCAAACACAACAAAGTACATTGCGGCAAAACTCGATTTGCTCAACAATGACAGTGTCTTGTCATTCTGCAATGCGTTGAAATTCAATCATATCGATCTCGTATTGGCTAATGCTGGTACATATTGCTCTCTGACGTGTGATCATAATGTTGACAAGGTTTTTTGTCCTGACTCTCCTCGTGATCATGACAGGTGCATCACTCACAGAACGCTCAGTTACCAACCCTGGTATCGAAGATACTCTATACGGCAATCACGTCGGACACGCACTCATGATATTGACGTTACTGAAGTTGGGCAAAGTGGCTCCCAAGTCTCGAATCGTGATTGTTGCATCCTCGATACACGACCCCAATATTGGAGGTGACAGAATGAAGAAACCAAATTGGAAGTGGGAGAACATTGATGGTGGAGAAGAGTACGATGGGATGCAGTTTTACAGGCAGAGCAAGTTGGCAAATGTATGTGTTTGAGAATCCACAATTTATTTGCTATCCAACTTCTCGTATGGTATGTGTTTTTGCTTACTATTACCTTCTCTTGCATTAGGTATGGTTCCTGTATGCTCTTGACGCACGATTGAAGAAGCGTTTCCCAGATGCAAGTGTTGGTGTATTCGCTTTGAATCCAGGTATGAAAAACGAGACAACCATTATTCGAGCTACATTCCATCAAGTCTCACTCGCTTCCATCCTTATGAAGGCTTCGTACCAACAACAGAACTTGCACGACACTCGGGCTTCGCAACCCGATTCATCATGAACTATATCCTCCCCTGGTTTTCATTCACCGTGGATCTGCCAACGAGTGGTAAATTCGTTGCATCTGTATGCCTCTCAGAAGAACTGAATGGTAAAAGTGGGTTGTATTTTGATGTTGACAAGAAGCTAGAGCCTGTCACTAGCAGTGAAGATAGTCGTAATCCCGAAAAGATTGAAAAGTTGTGGGATTGGACGTGCGATGTCATTAAGATGCCTGATTTCAAGGCATCATTGTAAAAGAAAGAATATGTGTGCTGTGTTTGTAAGAAACAGAGAGAGTAGAAAAACTACTGTATGTTCTATATATGCACAAAAATGAAATAACTGTTCCACTTTGCTTTTGTATACAATAACATTATGATGCAATCCAGCGCCCCACAATTCTCTTAGTAAGGTTCAGGCAAGCCATCAACTCTGCTTCCGTTAACCCATCTTCCTACTGCTCGAGTACCAAAACTACTGGAGGAGATGAGGAGTGCTCCAGCTACAGCCTCTTTCAGCTTGTCTAAATCCACTATTAGATTAGGATGTACATTTTGTTCATGCTCATTCTTCCATGCACGAGCTTCAGGTATCGGATCTATATCGGCTTCAATCGCCATATATATTTTTCCAGAGAACTAAGATGAAACCAAAATTGGTGAGGGTGAGTTCGAACCTTTCAACATTGGTTGGTTTCTGCGAGTGCTTATTTTTGACCCGATGATTGTATTTTCAAACACCACAAAGCCCACCTTAGCCAAGTTCCTAAACACTTCCCTCCCCCATCCCAACGGCTGAATCTCAATAATTATAGCCTCTTCAGGCATCCACATCAAATGAGTCAGCTCAGCTCCATGTACAGCAATCAAGATAGTAGTTTGTCGAATAATCTTGATCTGTTCAATCAACGACATTTCTCCAAATGCTACAATCTTGACTGGATTGTTTGGGAAGGAGGTTTGTAAATGGTGTAGTGCTTCTTCCCGGTTTGATATTCGACGTGTGTTTCGATGTGCGATTACTATCGAGTCGTATTCTCCTTGTGGTTTTAGGTGCTCAAGGCCTAAATGAGATATGACTCGTCTAGAAAAGTCCTAGTTGAAAGGTGTGTATGTGAGCGAAAAAAAATGTAGAAAAATCAAAGCGATGTTGCTGCCAACACGTGCAGTCGTGCATTCACCCAGTGATAGGTACCTGAAGCATTTTACTAGATTTACATTGACTGGTCATGACAGCTTCACGCCACAACTCCGTATCTGGACCTGTCAGAGACAACACTGTCTTTCTAAAACACAGTCCATCCGGCACATCCCGTGTAAGACAGCCGACTTTTGAGGAATGCATCGTCCATAATGCATTTAATGGATCATTAGCTTCCAATCGATCATCTGCGAAATATACTCGCATAGATTGGAAGGGTCGTGTGGTCTTCATGAATTGCTCAGTCAAAAACACTGCGTAGTGATCCAGCAAACTGTGCCATCTACAGATGTGAGAAGGGAGAGAGCGTAAGTACTTGAGCAAGCAATATCAGAGATTACACAGCCTTTTTGTCAGCACCGACATTTCTGCAACACTACCAAAGTCACTACCAAAGTCGAATCCTTACGGGTTATCATAATGCCAATAGTCATGCTGTATAATAAACACCACATCATCTTCAACCCACTCCTGACACGGCTTAGCCCTCCCCAACAACATGGCAGCTTCATTAGGCTTCATATTCTCATCAAGCGTCTTGAATTTCCCACTCTTATCAACCAGATCAACACGTCCATAAATCCATTCTTGCCATCCCCCAGGTGGAACGACATAATCTCCTTCACAATCTCGAACCATTATTCTCGCTACATTGGCCCACTGTTTTACGAGCTGGACTGTGCCTTCGACAAAGCACATTGTTGGGTTTGATTGGAGGATTAGGGAAGGCCAGCCTTTTAAGTCTCGTTCTGTGTAGTGGTCGAGAGTTAAGGAGTGGTTGCGTTGGTCTGTGCCGCGGTAGTCTGTCCAGCAGGTGACTTGGGAGTTTGAGGTTTTCGGGTCACAGTGTATTGAGGGTGCTGATAGGAATGAAGCTAGTTTTGGATAGTCGTATCTACGAAAGGGTGTGGTGTTCAAATCAAGTAAAATAAATCCACCGCCCGAAACGAGGCAAAAAGACACCAGACACGGTTTTAGTATTGCACGAGAGATATTACCTCCCACAACTTCCTTCTTCATGAGGTCCATAATCAGGCGGATCAGGGGCACCCGGCACCTTCTCTCCATACGTGGGACCAGGCGAAGCTTCAGCAGATGGTTGAGGATTTGGTGATGGTGGTGGTAACGATGGTAGCAATCCTCTAACACCATCTGGGACTATCCCTACCACCTTATTTACAACAGGCGTCTGCTGCTCAGGCTTTTTCTTCTTGCTCTTTTTGTTTGATGCCGTTTTTATTATGACTTGTTCAGCACCTGTCTTGTCTTTGATAGGTGAGCCATCACCAATAACTGATGGGCTACGAAGCACTCTATCTGCGATTGATCTAAAGCATAAAGAAATTAGACAAAAGAATAAATCTTACAAGATGGAAGTCAGATCAAACCTCTTTGACACGACAGCAGCATCTACTCCATCAGTTTGATCGTGGTCAGAAACGACGGATGTAGACCATACAGTGGCCAGATGAATGAGCCAAATTACAAATACTAGCACCAGGAAACGTGCCATCCAGCCTCTTCTCTTGATAAACCTCGACAGTGCCGAAGAAGATGGTATGGGTGTTTTGTTTCGGTTTGATCCAGTATCAATCACAACACTTGGCATAGTTCCTTAAATTATTAGATTCATAATCCTAGAAGACGACCTTCGCTTAAATAGACGTCCTGGCCACGCCTTAGATCAACGCAAGTGTGTGGCTAAAGCAGAATTGTAGAATTAACAGACACACCTCCCTTGGCCTGATTTCCGACTTCCCCAGGCGATTTCCGTAGGGAAAGTATGTAAATACTGAAACATTAGAAACTAGAAACTAAGAAACTCGAAACTCAAGCAAGCAATTCACGCTTCACGCGTCGCATAACGCGTAGCAGTCCAATACAGACACCACTCAATTTCGCGTCAAAACATCCCGCAAGTATAATGCGAGACCCATCAATCGTATTATTAATGTCTCTTTAAATCTACAATCCAGCATCTCACAGATGCGGTGACGTCGAGGGAGCAGACAAGCTCACTATCTTAACCTTCCTTCCACTCTGTTCAACAGCCCATTGTAGAGTCGGATGAATTCCTTCAGCAGTCGACACGACGGCAATAATACCATCATGCATGTACCGCTGATTATTAGCTTCGATTTCAGGTACGATGTAATTATAGTTGGTCATGATACCAAAGGATTGCACCAGGCCCTTCACTTGAGTATCACCCATCCAATTCAGTCTATGGATGGAAGCGCCGTTACGGATGTGGAAGTTGCCCACTGGGTCTAGACAGAAACTACGTTTCTTTTCTAGTAGCAGGTACCTGTATGGGCACATAGCAAAGCAACAGGTCAAATTACAGGTCAAACATGGCATGGGAACATGCGAACAGGCAATGATTACATACCTGCTACACAATCTCAGTAGCAAAGGTTTTAATAATTCTTCTAAACTCTTGTCTTTTACCCAATCGTGAGTCGACACGAGCTCCTAGCAGGACAAACAACGCGGTTCAAGTGTCGTATGATGAATTTTGAACCAGAGAAACTGCAGCAGGCACATACATTCAGCTTTTTAACTGCATCGAGTGCACTCCCCGACGCTCCAACCAATCGACTAACTTCACTAGCCTCTAAAAGCCCGCCACGAGCACCAGATCCAATCTCTTGATTCATCTGCGTCGACAGCCATTTACGGAAACCAGGTATCGGTGATAGTGTACAGAATGTGTCGACGGTTGGGATGTGTTTCTTGATTTCTACAACCACTCGTTTGATTAAGAAATTCCCTAGGTCTACTCCAGAAAGACCACGTTGCGTTGATGTAATTGAGTAGAAGATGGCGGTTTTGTGATGGGTTGGATCCGAGTTTGGGCTGGCATCGTTCAAGATTGTCTAAAAATGGCAAATGAGTTTTAACTTATGAAAAGCTTGAAAAGTGAGAAGAAACGCGAAGAAATGGCACCGAAACGAAAAGTGCAGGTTAAGCGATGTTACCTGTACTGAACTTGAAATCTTATCAACCAGTGCTATTTGCACAAATGCCAACGGCAATAATGGGATAGCACGATGGAAGAATGCATAACACAATCGCCCTTGCGACAGCCGTTGCTTCAGATGTGGAGTCCATGACTTGATCTCATGCACAGCTTCATACGCAATAACCTAAAATACAATCACTTAGAGACTGAATACACCAGAGAATCCATGCAGATTTTTTAGGTAACCTTTTCAAGCACCGAAGCAGGTGAATTCCATGTTAACCGCTCCAGATCCAAAAACCCAACCCCAAACCAGCTAGACAACTGATGCTTCAGATATCCGTCAATGGCATGCAACCAGGGATCATTATCTTCAGCCAGTAACCCCAACACATCAGCTCTCAGCGACACCAACCAGGACATACCACCACCTAATTGAATCACTTGCTGAAAGAAGCGCTGGTATGGAGCCACCAGCGCACTTTTAAAGACCTCTTCAGCTCGTACAGCAGATCGATCACTCATGGTTCCTGATTTCGTGAATTCGATGGCTGCTTCAAGTGCATGTTTCTTGTCGACGCCGAATTCTCGAGCGAGGACGCGTAGGTACACGGCCTTCATTGGTATCTCGAGGGTGCGATAGAAATCAATAGCCTGCTGGGTTAAAAGGGAGGGCACCAGATCACCTTGATCGGCTTTGGCAGTTATAGCTTTGAGCAAGAGTTCTCGGATTCCATCTTCCGTGGGAGGAATGTTGGACATGTCTGGTAACGTCTTTTCTGGTATATAAGCTACAATAGAATATGAATGAAGCATTAGCATCACATTGTAAATTGGGCTCCTTCACTCGGAAGAGTCACAAATGTTGAGTTGTTTGAGACACGCTCGAGTTTCATAGGAAAAGCTTTCGAAGTCCTACCTGGATCACCCGTATCTCCAGTAACCTGCTTCCAATAGCGGTTGATATGAGCTTGCGAAGTCGTTAAATCGACTGTAGCTTCTTCGTGTGTCGACGTTGAAGACTTACAGCGATGCAGATATACAGCAGCTGTACTTGAGCTGATTATTTTACTTCTTGACGATGCTCGTAAAACGCTGCTTGCTCTTCCTCCTAGTGTTGTAAGAAACCGTTGGTTCATCGACTTTGATAATTTTTATACGAGTCACGAATTGATACGCGGTGCGGTGACAGAGTTATATTTGCACGAGCTAAAGAATTTCGACAAATTGTATAAAATATAAGGGTTATATATACAGTGCGCTTACGCGACGTGGATCTACCTCTAGAAACAGAACGTCCTCTAACACGTTCGCTCCTTTGGCGTGAGGACGACAGTATTTTTGCTCTTCTCTGGACTACTCGTCCTGGATGGTATAGCAGCTTCAGCATTTACTGGTTGACGGCCCTCCCTTTCGACGATCGTCGTGGCTTGGCCTTCTCGATACCAGCTGACTTGATTACAGACGAAACCAGCAAGTCTCTCGTCTCTACCCCAAATCGACCCCTCAGCTTCCTTGTCGGTATATACCGTACTCCTAAATAGGATCCTTCGTATGTTCCACACAAGATGTCCATTATGGGAAGTGGAAATGCGTAATTAACATTAAACTTTTCATGGTGAAGGTCGTGATCCCGCGCCGCATAGACTCCAAAGTCGAAATTGATCCCACAGTGATCTAGGATGCCGCAGATTCCATTTGGCAGGAGGTAGAGTAAGAAGAAGAACCTATTGAAGCAGACACTGAGCACACTAAACTGAAGTATGGGTAGCAGTCCTTCATACTTGACGTCTTGCGGAAACAGGAATGCAGGGCCTATGTAAATTCACTGGTTAGGCGTGAGAAAAAAGCAAGAGCGTGAAGAAGCTGCATGTACCCCAAAGTATAAAGTAGTAGCCAAACCCTTCCAGCGGATGTATAAGCATATCATCAAATGGTTCAGGACTCTTATTCTAATGATAAGGTTAGTTAAACCACATATTGCGCTGCAACCAAACGTTCATCCAAGCACAGGCGCTTACTACATGATGCCACTTGTGCAAGTGCGTATACAGTAACTTTGTGTGCATTGCGCGATGCCACCAATATTCGGCTACAGCTTCAAAGACGTGCCCCAACAACACTGAGACCGTGGACTGTATTATCACCGTTGAGTTATAGACTTCTGTGGTGTATAGCTGGTTGACTCCACGAATCCAGCATTCTGTTGTGACGAGGCCAAATAAAGCTGCCCAAAACAGATTAATACATGCAAAGATGTGATGCGTTACTAGAAATTTGTGGTGAGGCTTGAGGTTGTAGAATTCGAAAGCGATTCGGTCACTCACGCTTCCAGTGAGGTTTTATATTCAGAAACAACGGTATCCAAGGCCACAGAGAGCGTTTCTATTGCGGTTGAAAAGAAGTGCGTCAACCAGGAAATTCGTCAAACAGAGGGATGTTACAGACGTTACCTCTTTTGAATGGGATTTCTTTGGCTGCACCTTCCAACATGCATCGGGTTTCCGGTAATAGTACGCGAACTGCAGTACTGATGAGGCTAGAATGTATCCAAAGTAGACAATTCCTCCAATCGTCCAGCTTGCCCAATGAATGTTGATCATCACGGAATCGACGTGGATATAAGTGGATTGAGAAATAGGAAGTCACTTCAATATATAGCTCATAACAAGATTCCAGGAACAGACATGCAAGTTCTAAAGTCGGGATGCTGATTTAGTATGAGCACAATGGGCACAACGGACTCCAGGAGCTTCTTGGATTTCAAAGTTTAGACGTTCCAGCAGCCAATAGAGAGGGCAGATTCAAGTTGGATCCACGATTGAACGCGAGTTGACACGACCTGCACTCGTCTTCACGTATCTTGCTTCTTGACCTGATAAGCTCCGGGATGTTTGGTACGTCAGCTTACAAAATCATCCAACTCAAGCAAATCTCTTCCTTCGTACGAGCAGACAACAATCCACCTAGCAATGTCGATAGCCAGAAGCCAAAGAATATGGCGATCCGCTAGCCAGCTATGCCACCAAATGCCCATACACCAGCACACCACATCCAGCAGAAACGTGTCATCAACAACACAATCCAGCACC
The DNA here is from genome assembly GCF_006535985.1 of Synchytrium microbalum. Lineage (NCBI taxonomy): Eukaryota > Fungi > Chytridiomycota > Chytridiomycetes > Synchytriales > Synchytriaceae > Synchytrium > Synchytrium microbalum. The sequence goes on from NW_022158379.1 coordinate 72,785, forward strand.
GAACATACTCCCGATACGGAACTACCTCTATATACACCATCCAAACACGACATACTAGCACTCTATCGAAGCCTGCTACGAACTGCTCGCCAATATAAGAGCTATAATATAAGTAATTACATTCGCATACGCTCAAAGGAGGCCTTCCATTCAAATGCCTCTGAAGCAGATCAAAACAAGATAGCATCGCTATATGCTAATGGAATAAAGGAACTGGAGATTGCTAAACGACAGGCTTATATACAGAATGTCTTTTCTCTAGGTCCTCTTGTCGTGGAAATGGATCAGAAGGAGAGAAGGCGTTAACATAGTAGTACGTTGATGGGAGGCATCCGTATAGACTGAACATATCTTGCATGTCGTGGTCGGGGTGGTGACGAATCTGTGATGGAGGAAAGCTTTGGCATAGTATTGGTATAGAGAGCTTTTGGTCTGTAACATATTATTGAATCTATAAACTTCACCTCTGCATATTCTACATGAATTACTTCTAGTTTCAATGGTTCAACCGTACACTTCCTTAGCGCGGAAGCAAATGTCTTCCGAAACAGCTGGAAATCACCTAGTGTTGGATGTACCAACCAAACGAGTGAAAATGTGGTAGACCTAATGAGCATGTGTCGAGATTTGGAGACTCTCATGGTTGCGCGTTGCAATGGTGCTCCCATGCCAATTCCTGCCGAGAGCACACACTTTGGACAGTATCTAAAAAATCCATATCCCGACTGACGGAAATGAGTCTCTCATGGAACTCGAGAGGACCTCTCGAGTCAATTAATCATCTTCGTCCCGAGCAAGTACCGACATCATCTATAAAATCTCTCTATCCAGGACAGCACGATTTCACAGTCAGGGTGATCCTCCCATTATGACCAGACTTCGAATCATTGAAGCTTCGCTATGAGATCAGTAGTGCAGCGCTACATGTAGTGGATGCTTTAGCACATAATCTCGTACATCTCGACTTTAGTTATGGTCTGCTGTCAAAGAAAATGGTCACCGTGGGTTCAAACCATTCATATACCCAATCTTCCTATAATAGAATGTGCTCTTGCTCTTTCAGTTATAATCTATAGCATACATTTGTCAAACAGAGGAGTGGTGATCAAGCTGTACGTAACAATGTAGCAAAGGTACAACTCATGGCTGTTGTAGACAGTAGTGGTGCTCGCATCAGCAAGAGCTCTGAAAAGAATATCGTGGATCTGGTGTTTGAGCGGTGCTTTGCAAGTAACATCAAGACATCAAGCGATTTGCGGTTTATGCAAACAATATCAAGTGGTGTACAGGCATTATCCTTCTGTTCCAGGGCGTCAAAATGTCAAAAACAAGCGAGTACGGCCAAGACTAAAAAGATGTTGGCCTTGTATCAAGCAGCTCAGGAGATAGGAGAAGTTCACATGTTTACATCAAGGCTAGGATCTCAAACGGCGTGGATCTAGTTTGCCTTCTTAAAGAACTGTTGCCGAGAATTATTTTGAATGTCGGTTTTCGAGGAGAGGCAGCGAGGCAGAGTAGAAGTACAAGGCAAGAAGGTTTCCCCCCTCGACTCTCGATATATTGATTCTTGATGTGATTCTTGAAAGATTCTTAAGACATCCTCGTCCCTGTTTCACTATTTTCATTGTTGGAAGAGTATTATCAAAGTATGCTCCATCGACAGCCAAAGCAGTAGGCCTGATATCATATTAAGAGAACCATGCTGTCTAGAGGAACATGGAGACGTATCTCGGGGTTGACATTTCGTAGAGCCTCTCCTCTTCATCCTGTAAATCGCAGATTTACTCCAATGAAGAGTATAACGAAATCAGGATGGATTCTATCGATATCAATAGGGTCGGCTGTCACTTTACACTCTATATCTGGACTGGTGTCGCCTTTAAATTCGCATACCATAATGCTTGAGCCATTTATGTCGGCAACATCAAATGAACCGAAGACAGTCATCTATACTGAACTAGTTGTACCCAAACATCTACCGATCAGAGTCACTTTATTCCGCATTTTATACCTTGTATTCAACTTCCTGCCTGTAGTAATCACATTTCCATTGTGGTGGTGGTTTTCGAATACCAAAACTGTAAACCACATCGAATGGAATCCGTCATCTGAAAGCTGGTGGTTGTCTCTGCTGAGGTATCGGATGGAGCATGGAGGAGTGCTGTTTATCAAGGTATTTTGAGAGATGGCCTGTTCTGGTGGAGATGTATGCAAGTTTGTCCCACTACCAACTTACATAGTTGCTCTTGTAGTTGGCACAATGGATCTCATCACGATACGATGTATTCCCTCCTGATATATGCTATTCGCTATCGCGTCTCCAGTCTCGTGTCACAGCCCATAGTTTACAACATACAAAACAATCCTTCAAATCGAGTTTTGGAATCGATATGGACATAGTCATCAATCTCAACGAAACCCCAATTGGTATAGGTGCTATAGGACAGGTGTATAAAGGTGTCTTGAAAGCCGACGGTGAAGCTATAGCAATCAAAGTCCTTCATCCTGGTATCTTGGAACCGTTACTGGCCGATCTGTATATAATCACTTGTGCTGCTCAATTCCTGGACCGATTCTCACAATTGAAGCCATTATCGCTGCCGGAGGAAGTGGAGACGTTTGCATACATGCTACTATCGCAACTGGATTTACGTATAGAAGCAGAAAATTATTGGATGTTTAAACGGAATTTGAAGGGTTGGACACAGTTGAGAGTCCCCGATGTGCGTAAGAATTGGATTGCCAAGGATGTGTTGGTGGAGAGTTTAGAGCCTGGAGTGCATCTTCGACAAGTATTGGGTGTTGGGAAGGGAGAGTTTGATCATGAATTGTTAGAGCTGGGAGTACGAGCATTCCTGGTAAGTGGCACAGCGTCCAATCTCTTCAAGCCCTGACTGTTCTCGCTTTACCACAGCAAATGTGTTTGAAGGACAATTTTGGACATGCAGATCTCCACCCTTCCAATATTTTAATTACCTTCACACCACCGCTTTCGTCTAAAAGCATTGATACAAAGCTGGTTGACTCATTTTTAAATAGACCAACTGGTGATTCGTTAACATCACTATATGAAGCTGGATACAAACCTCGCCTGACTCTTGTAGACTGTGGAATTGTGTCGAATCTGTCAGAATACTCGTTGATGACCTTGAAGGAAGTATTTGCTGCCGGAATAGAGTTTGATGGGGCGAAAATTGGTAGTCTCTTGGTTGAAAAATGTCGGTCTCCACAACTGGTAAAAGATCCAACGGGTTTCAAGACGAAGGTTGCTGGACTGTTTCAGTCCCTGAAGCTCGATAATGAGGGACAGCTCATGCTCAGGTACTTTTATTACATTGTGTTGCTCCAGGTTGAAGCTGACATCGTATGCATCATAGTCAAGTCCATACGGGGCTGATTCTTGAGAAGTTTATGGCATTGTTGAGAGAGCATCACCTCCACATGCCTGGTGATTTTGCAGCATTAGCTATAGCAGCTGTGCTTGTCGAAGGGTGTGCTAGAAGGCTGAGGTCTGATATAGACCTTGTGCCTTTGCTGACGGATTATTTGTGAAAGATGGGCAATCGTTTTCTGTATAGAGTTTGCGTCGTCAATTGTATAATAGATTATATAGATCTCGTCGTCGGATCATGTCTCAGTGACTCGTTCGTCTCTTGGAATTTCGGGTCTGTCCAACCCTCGTCTATTTTTTGTGGTCAGGGTTAGCTTGATCCATTCACTCGAGAACAAACACCAAGTCTCACAAGAAGGAGATGACATCAGAAGAGGACCAGATCATGGCCGATGAAGGTCAGAACGAATTTACAGGTGCGAATCCGGATGAGAACGGCCTTGGATCCGTCGAACAGGAGCAAGATGCTGAATACGAAGAAGAAATGAATCCCATCGCTGACAACGAAGACTCTGATGGTAATTCAATCCTGCAATATAATTTCTACATATTTACAGCTTATTTACAATTTTTACTCCCCTATTTCCTACTAGAAGCAGAACGCCAAATCGCCCAGCACGAAAGTCAATATGCTGACAATGACGCCACAGCTGATGAACCACCAGTAATACCAGAAACAATAACCAAAAGTCTTGCTAATTTACGAAAGAGCCATGAACAACTTGGCAAAAGTGCTACTGCTCTAAGTCTTAAAGCTCTAAGCTCAAAATCAATCAACAATGTCGACGACAACAATGGAAACAAGTCGACTATTGCTATTGATCAATCGGGAACCCCGGATTATCGTGCTGGCTCTCGTGCATTACTCAATCAACACTCTTCGCCAGATTTTGGAGAGCCCACCGCCGTTACGTCTCGAACTCCTTCTCGACAACTGCTCAACAAGAACCAATCCAGTGACAATTTACTTGAAAGTACATCTCGAACTGGCTCTCGCTACCAATTAGATCGTCAAACGTCCAATGCCAAAGTTGTTGCTACCACTTCTCGAGCTGGATCCCAAAATCAATTGAACAATCGAGCTGGGTCGCAAAATCAATTAAACAGTCGAACTGGATCTCAAAACCAACTAGTCGGTAACTACAGCAACAAGGATCTAGACTTGACTGTTACTGGTGTTTCACTCTCTCGCTCTGGATCTCGTAACAAACTGGTTGAGGAGTCAGCTGCTGTTCGTCAAGAGGACGACAACAATGATAACGACGATGAAGATGAGGATGCTCGTGCAGAACGTTTACAAGCTGAAGAAGATGAACGCCTTGAAGACCTTCGTCGTCAGAAGCTTCGTCAAGAAACTGCTAGATTGGAAGCTCGACGTGCCGAACAATCTAAACAATTGGACGAAGAAGAAACCAAACGAGCTGAAGCTCTAGAAGCTAAACGTGCTGCTGATGAATCTCGTAAAGCTGAGGGTCGTCGTCTTGCAGAAGAATCTCGTCAACAACAACAAGCTGCTGCAGAGGAAGCTCGCAAAGCTGAAGAAGCTAAACGCATGCTGGAACGTGAACGTCAACTTCAACAGCAACATGTTAAGCGAGCACAGACTGCTGGTACCGAGGAAGAAGATGAAGATGATGTTGGACCATTACCTATCCCTTCTCGTCATCAGGTATCCAAATTGCCATTGTCTACTCCTCGTCAACAACCGAGCGTGAAGCCCATCTTCCCTCTGCCGTCTGCTCAAGAACGACAACAACAACCGAAGCAGCAAAAGCAACAGATGCACCAGTTGCCTACTTTACCTCAACAACCTAAGCAGCCAGTACAGCACCATCATGAACACGAGCATGAGCATGAACAGCATCATATGCAACCACGAGACTCTGTACCGGCAACTCCATCTTCAGCTACATCTGGACGTTTCTCGACTGCATCAGTACCACCCATTCGTACTCCTCGTCGTATTCTCCAAGTAGACGCCGAAACACACTCAGTCATGTTGCCACTCCCACCCAAAATCATTGATCAAGGTATTGGTCCAGGCTGGAATGGATCTGCCAAGATACGATACGGTGATGAAATCATTGGTGGTTTACGTACTCCACCTGAACCAGCATACACTTTGACTCCACAAGAAACCTCAGCACCACATCGTGGCTGGGTTCGTAAAGCTCAACGTCAAGCAGCAAACAAGCTACGACCGCTACCACGAGCTCCCGGATATCCAGTTCCAAATGTCTACTATACGGTAACACCTGGTATGATCCCACCGTGGTTAAATCAGCAACAGCAACAACCACATGCACCACAACACCGTGCTGCAATGTCTGCACCGACACCAACACGACCTGAATCAACTACTAGTACATCACGTTCTCCCCGTCGTAAACCAGCAACAAGCAGCCGCAGTGCTCGCCTCCAACCATTAGGATCAACATCATCACAATCATCTATGCAATCATCTGCATCGCAACTTCCAACTGCTCCTGCACCATCGCCTATGCCTTATGGTGCTCCGATGCAAATGCCATATATGCCTTACATGAATGCACCATCACCAATGATGCCATATGGATACCCACAATCGCCAATGATGCCATATATGAATATGGGATACCCACAATCACCAATGATGGGAATGCCAATAATGTGTGATCCATATACCATGTTTGCCATGCAGCAACAACAAATGTATCAGCAACAGCAAGAACCTAGTCCTGAATTACCTTCCGATAGGCCGGTACCAGTCTTTCAAAATCCATCTGGATCAACTTTGAGGTCCTTCCGACATGATCCCCAAACACCGTTACAGGCTCCTACTCATGCTAGTTATGAGAACGATGAGAGTGAAATTCCTGTCAGGGCCGCAAAACCATCCCATTCGTATTTGCAGCAGTTCCAACAGACTAGGAATGAGTTTGAGGATGACCAGTCGTATGATAGTATGCCAGGATCTATGCCAGGATCCATGCATCAGGTAAGAAAACACGTGGAGCTTGCTTGTGGTAGCTCATTCGCTGACAAGTTCTTTTACTTAGATGCGTCAACACCAACCAATTTACTAAATGAACTTGTAGTTATGCTTGATTTCATTGATTTCTGTATGAACTGAATATTAAATGATGTGCGATCGTCGAGAACTTGGTCCAGTTGGTCGTGTAGTTTCATGTTTTGTGCATGAATCGTGTTACAAGGACATTAGTCGTAATAGCAAGAATGCCAGCCGTGCGATCAAGCCCTCGAAAGAGAACAATCAAGACTGAAGTAACTACTGTTGCTGAAGTTACCACTCCTATTACCCAGACATTCAAGTGCGAGAATTTGAACTTCATGCTTTTTGTTCAGTCTAGCTAACCACATTGTGTCTTTGATGTAGAGTAACAAAGAAGACAACCACAACCACTATTACAACTAAACCAAAGGCAAAGAAGGTCGCCGTACGAGATCCAACGCCTGATCTCTCTCAGTTCCCCCATTCGCACAAACACATCAGCCAACAGACCCAATACGATGAAGTAATGGATTTCTTGTCAAAGAGGGATCCCAAATTAGCCGCATTGATAGCGAAGACGCCTTGCAGACCTCTCGTACCTGGGGAAGCACGGTCTGAAAATAGTAAGTCACTGCGTGTTTCCACACAGTGCCTGCGGTTTCTCAATCGCCAACCTTTTCCATTCTATATTTCGCTGCAGATTACTTCAAAGCACTCGCAAGATCCATTATATACCAACAACTATCTGGCAAAGCAGCTGCATCCATCTACCGGAAATTCGTGAAACTTTTTTTTGATAATGATGACGAAGAGAACTTCCCAACAGCACAGCAAGTAAAAGATACGCCTGCTGCACGTCTACGGGAAGGCGGATTAAGTGTGCGTAAAGGAGAGTACTTGGTAGAACTCGCTAGTCGATTTGCAGATGGTAGTATCTCGGATGCCAAGTTGGATGGTGCTACTGATGCGGAGATTGATGAGATGTTGACATCTGTGAGAGGCATTGGACAGGTACATGTCCGATTATTGGTTTTGACCAGGACCTTTTTCGCACTTTTTCAACCTTTTCTTGTAGTGGACGGTCGACATGTTTAAGATCTTTACCCTGAAACGCCCGAATGTCCTCCCCGTTGGCGATTTAGCTGTACGTAAAGGAATGGCTATGCACTTTGGCATTAGTGGCAAGACGACTACGTCCAAGTCTAGTAGTAGCAGCAACAGCAAAGTCTCAAAAATCTATCTCCCAACACCAGAAGAAATGTTTCAACATGCTGAAGTATGGCAGCCGTATCGCACTGTTGGATCATTTTATATGTGGAGAGTACAGGATACGAAATTGATGGACGAGGAAGACGAGTGATCTTAATAGTAGACATAGTAGACAGATAGTTTGTTTATTTTGTGATTTACGTGTATTAAAAGAACCAGGGGGCACCCTCCCCAAAATAATATGTCACAGTTTTTTGAGAATATAACAAGGAATATGCTAACAAAAAGTCAATCGGATTACTATTTTGATCAGCCTATTTTAGCAAGCTGCCTTCTCAGCGTCTCGATTCTAAAACTCTCTTCATCCGTCCTCTCTCCAGAACTACCTCTACTGCCTCCTCTACTGTCGTGGCTTTTAAGTGGTACTGGTGGTCCAGACGAATACGTGGCAGGCGTTACAGAGTTCGAGTCTACATCAGAACTCATATCTAGACGTGATCGTTCGGGTTTTTCTTCAGGTGGTGTTGGTGGGTTGTCGTGTTCCTGCGGTATTCCAACCTAGAGACGAAAAGGTTAGCACAAAAACAAACGGAATTCCCAAGGATGGATTGAGTGTCTTACTTTTTTAAATCCTTCCATCACACGTTCATAATGGTTTGTTTCCGCCCGTATCAGCGTTATACACTGCATCAGTACAAAGCTCACGCTACCATGACTCAAGGTATCTGAAATAGTCTGGCCTATGACAAACTCGATGTAAATTTCCATTCATACTCAAAGAAGAACCAGAGACTTGATTCAAGTTGTTGGTTCACGGTTTCACTCACTTTCTACTGATCGTCGTTTGATTTCATCTGCTAATGACATTCTGACTTGCATCGACTAAAAACAATCAAAGATACGAATACAGGAAATGACGATACAGTATGTGTAAGACGTTATACCTCCTGCAAAGCAACGATATCAGGTCTTCTTTTCTTTTTAGCGAGTTTCGTTGAATTGTCTTCTTCCTGCCGTAGCTGTACCAGCATGTCATCGATGCGTCTCTTGTTTTCGGTTTGAGTGAGCTGTCGTGTAGTTGGAGAATAGAATGTTAGATTCCTCTGCTTGCGTGAAGGTAACTGTTCTTTGCCCTCAAATAATTGATACCTGTGAGCTTGTTTTTATATCACTAATGTTGCGAATCAGTGGCATTTCCTAAATATACGTTTCATCGAGTTTGAATGAGTTACTGCAAACGACGACTTCGTATGAGAAGTGTTGTCAAGAGAACACTCACAAAATCTTTCTCAACGGATTCCGACTATAGAGAAGGAAGTTCAGCGAACATGGAGAGGCAGACAACATGTAAAACCCCACAAACATACCCATATAGACATTGCATTTGATATCAGATGCGTGCTATCAATCAACCAAGACAAGTTCTCACTTGCTGCGTTTCTGGGCATGTCATCTAGTATAGTTGTCAGAGAGATTAGCCATGCCAGATCAATGACACCCAATACCAAACTCGATATAACGTAACGCTGTTCCATTACAAACCACTGCGAGCACGCCTGGTTTGGCAAAAACCGTTGGGGCGGCGTGTCTTGACAAACTTTCCCCACCACTAACAACATACCAGCTTGCACGATCTCCTCAAACTCTTCCAGACTCCTAACAAACTGCTCAGTAGCAGCCGCCATCCCCGCTATCTGTTTCCTCCAGACCGTGAGACTCTGAGTGAAATCTTTATATTTTTGCAATGAAAAGAGGCTCTGTTCCTGTCGATGGCGAGAGATGGTTCCTCTGTCGTATTCTCCACGTTCTCCAACCATGCTTGCTGATTCTGGGAAGTTTGGTTCGAGGGCTGCTCCAAGGACAGGCGAATGCATCGACACTAATTCGCCGTTCAGTCGGGTTTGCGATCGTGGTGATGTGGAGAGTATGTGTGCCGATGCATGGCTGCTAATTAAGGGTAGTGGTTTCGAGATATCGAGTTTGTTTATCGGTTGTCTGGTCGCCATAATGGTCTGTCTGTCGTATTTGGGAAGAAGAGGTTTTGATTTTTTCAAGGTTGCACTAAAAAAAGCCATCCAAAATACGGTTTGACGGGAGAGAACGTGCTCTTTGCCAGGTAGGAATTACGCGTATATTTATTTCTTGAGATTAGTCGGTAAAGTGGTTAGGTGCTCGGTTACTTGAATTATTTGAGTTACTTGGAATACTTGATTACTTGGTGGCTGGTTCACATTCCAAAGACAATTCCTTGAGCTTGACAATACTCTTTTCAATATGAGGCCGTGCCAAATAGTTAAGAATTGGTGGATCTTTCTCGTAAGGAAAGGGAGTGGCCGTCAAATCGGCCAGATCGTAAACGCGTTTGGCCAGCATTCGACACTTGTCGAAATTCACCAAATTCTTGACCATTTTGGCGTTCCCGTCGTTGATGAATGTCAGATCCTTGAAATAGATTGCTGAAAGACAAGGACATTATTGTTAACAAATGGCAAAACATACACCTTCGATAAATCGACACTCACGAAGGAAAGGGACTATTGGGGCACTACATGTTGCTAAATGATCTCGATAGTTCTTCATGTTGCGTGATGGGTCGGCAAACTTTTCGACTTCTGTCCACATCTGTTTGGTTTCACTTGACAGGCTCTAACGAAATAAAGGCGATATTCAACTTTGATGTTCACCTTACGACAAACATTCCGACCTCTAGACATACATCCCACGTCTTCTTGAGCCTTTGGACCGGGGATAGGTTCAGACCAGCAATAATGGAGAACACTGAGAAGAAGTTATTCCTCTCTTTGCATTCCTATTGAAACAATAGGTGCTTCAGTTCCACATCAACCCAAAAATGGATGAACGTCACGAAGATTGTTACTTACATGAGCAACCCGTATGAACCTCTTCAATATCCTGCCACGATTCTTGATATCCTTGGTCATACATATCTCAGTAGCGACCCAGTAGCTCTCCTTGTCAAACCTCTCAATAAACGCCTTCAGGTTCGCACTGTTGGCGTCATGGCTCCAAATTTGGTTGAGGAATTCAGTTTGGTGGATTTTTCGGAAGAGGTCAAGGTTATGCACACACAATTGCCTTGCAATGTGTTGCGGGTTGACAGTCAAGAAAATGGAACTGTCAATTTGTTTGGATTTGGTGACGACTCGGGCACTTGCTTCCTCTTCTTCCTCTGCGACTTTTTTCTATGAGAATAAAGAGGAGTTCGATGAGCAAAAAATGTGTGGTCTATATAGATAGAAGAACTGCGTTACCTGTCGTTCGAGAGACGCAATCAACTCCGCTCCAATGTCTTTAAACTGAGAAAACTCCTTGAGCTGAGTAGCGAAATCAAGAATGTCTGCTTCTAGAGCAGAGTCCTCGATGAAATCTTGGTAGAATTTGTTGACCCAATTCTGTATGGCCCAAGCGACTCGTTTTTGTGTTGGTTCAATCGCTCGATTAAAGTATCTAGGGTCATCAAAAGTCAATACTGGCACTCGATGTGCAAAAGAAAATGCAATTGTGACAACTGTACTCACTCGATGTCTTCGGGACTGGCATTAGGCGCGATCTCTGAATTGAATCTTGCTATCAAACCGTCCAGCAGTTCGATAGGCTTCAAGAAGCTTCGGTATGTTAGGAAAAATATGTCGAGGTACGCATCGTCTAAACGAAGAGATGTAAGTATTTCATAATCCAAGTGGTAAACGTGTTCTTTCGGCTCTTAGAATGCTTCTGACTGAAAAGAATTCTCCTACCTGGTTCTTCTCCATCGGTTAATCTCGATATCAGGTTATTGACCTTGCCAGCCATAACTTGATATCGTCCATTACTTTGCTGCAGGATCATGACTTCTTCATCGTCATCACCCTTCACATACATTGTCGAATACAACTTCTCCGTTTTCACGACAGACCACTCAGTAGCTTTCCAGTCAAACATATACAAACCCACAGTTCGGTCCATATCGGCAGAAACAACTCCGGAAGGTAGAGTGACTTGTAAAGCATGGGACGCAAAGTCCAAGCTCTTTTTTTGGCATACTACACGTAGTGCTGCTTCCATTGAAACTTCAGGAGGAAGCAAGACACTAGTGATGCACTGGTATTGTGGGAGGGAGAATCGAACTAGTACCTTTTTGGAGTCCGGAGATGCGGGAGGTGGTGAGACGGGTGATGTTTCTGCAGGTGAAAGTTGGTTTAATGAATTCAGGAATTGTGAATCCGCCTCTGATGTCGGCCGAGAGGTAGAAAGTTGCAGGCGACGTAGTATCGTGCCAGACATTGAAAGCGAGCTCATTGAGGAATCACGACTATTTAAAACAACAAGGTCAATTCATGTTTCAGAGCAACCGGTACAAGGCGGGTACGTACTGTCGAGCCTTTTGTTGTAAAAACAAATCTTCTTGATCATCCTGACAAGAAGACCGGTCGCTCACGCTGGAAGAGGCCACAGAGTCTCGTGACTCGGCAGTACTACTCAATGCTAGTGCTAAGATTGACGCAGATGGTCTCATCGAATTCTGACTTGACCCGGTCGGCGCTCTTGAACGAGTTACACGTGCAGGCATACTACTACTACCAGTACGACTTCCATGGCCAATAAAATCCGGTAAGCTTCCATTGAACGAATTGGCTGACAGTGGTGTTCCGGAAAGAGGTGTTTCAGGCAAGCTGCTTTCGGTCAAGTTGGCTTCACTTGCATTTCCACGTTGCTGCTGTTCAAATAGTGTTCGAATAGGACTATGTGTCGAAGGCGTTCTGGATTTGGTTGCCGGTGAAAAGAGGTCCTAGATTCATGATTCAATGTCAGACGCAAAAATGTGAACAAGAGTTCAAACCGGATAGCGTGTGAAATACCATGTCCGATAGTTTTGGGATAACAGGTAGCATCGGCAACGCTTCAAACCCATATTTCGATTCCTTTATATCGACTTTGAAGGTCGGAGCACGCAAAAACGATTTCCGACGCACAGAGACAGTTCCTCGTGCCCTACATAGAAAAGTGTGAATTTCAAGCAGCAAGACGTGTCAAATTATACGTACGAGGTGTCGGGGACCATTTCGGTTTGCTTTGGAACCGGAGATGGAGGTGTGCTTGAAGCTGAACTTTTGGAAGGAAAATCAGGACCCAACAACTGAATCAGCCCTGGCAACTTGACGCCTTCCCCACCAAAGAGTTACATTGATAAAAATCTAGAAAAATAACCTTTAACATTTAGCTCGACGTGATCACCTCCGTAGTATTTTGACCACGCTTTCCTCGAATCAACCAAACACACGAAAATGTCATTGTCTGAGATAGACGAAGTTGAGGTACATTCGGTCGGGTCACCGCACCTCTCGCTCAGCCGTCATAGCAGTGATGGAAATGTCTCCTCTTCTCATAGCGTTTTTCCAGCTTCGACGCCGACAGATGAAATATCCCATGGAGATTGGAGGTATATACCAGTAAAGGAAGTGATGGAGAAACGAGAAGTCGTGACTGTCGACGCTCAGGACCGCGCCGAGGTGGCCTTTAATGTTAGTATCAACTTTGATTTTTCAATTCGCAACATTTTGGTGAAAATGCAATGATGTGTGTGGAGGTCCCAAATTCTCGTCGTGATAATGGACGATATTGGGTGCAGACGTGAATTTTTTATTCCCTCAAATTTCCAAGCATTTTATATATATCTTGTGTCGAAGCTCTCATCTCACTCACACCCTCCCAAACTTCAACCTTAAAATCCACCCCCTAGTTGCTTGTCTCGTCTAATATTTCCTCGATACCCATTTACGAGGACAAAACCTCAAACCTCGTCGGCATATTGGATTACGGCGACGTGCTGCAATTCATGCTATCGGAACTAGAAGCTGTCACAAAGCCTGAAAAGAACATAACTGTCTCTGAACTATTACGACGGAGTAGACAATCTGCTGCCCATCTCTCCCTATCCCCTTCGTCGTCCTCAATATCATCAGCCGACCCACGGACCAGCATAGTCAGCGTAGAATCGCTAGACCAACGACGAGAAAAACCATTATACACCTTCTCGCCTGATGCACCACTAAAAGACGTACTCGAGTTGTTTGGAAGAGGAGTGCATAGAGCTGTAGTACAGGGCGGTGACAGAGTCGGGATTGTGTCTCAGTCAACCGTCATTCGATGGATATTCTCCCATAGTAAATTTTATCCTGAATTGACCAAACTGATTACAAGTACCGTCAAAGAGCTGGGTCTCGGAACACAAAATGTCCTCACTGTAGGGTCAGAAGTTCCTGTAATTGATGCTCTCAAGATGATGGGTAAGCTTTTGGAGAAGACATTCCCACGGACTACTAGCTAATTACTATTGTTTTTCACTGTCAGTCAAATTGTCTGTATCGTCATTGGGTATAGTCGACAAGACCGGTGTTTTACTATCTAATTTGTCATTGGCTGATGTCAAAGTAAGCCGTCGACCTCAAAAGAAATTCAACCACACTCTCAACAAACTGTCGCTTTTTTGCTTGTAGTGGGCTATTCAATCTCCATCACCTCAATTCTTGTATGACTCTGTAATGCACTTTAGAGGTCAAGTGGACCAGCAGTCAGGAATACAGGACGGTAGAGACAGTGCTCCCGTTTTCGATATCACAGAATCAACCACACTTGGTTATGCGATGAGTAAAGTAATTGCCACTAAAAGTGAGTGAAAATCTGGGCTGCTCAACGTGTCTATCCATTAAATCTCGCTTTTTTTTCGCTCTTCAGCGCATAGAGTATGGGTAACCGAAAGTCACAGACCTAAAACCGTCATATCACTAACCGACATGATCAAACTGGTCGCATCTCTGGAGTCCGCAACCGATTAATTGAACAGAAAGTGCTATACCTGTTTGCCTTTGTTTACGTAAAACAAGTACTATATACAACCGGACTCAAATCATAGAAAAACATTGCTTTATTTGCTTATTCCGATCCTGTTGCCCATTCGAACTAGCGTTTCTAGTCCTTCGTCAGAGTTTCCTACCAAATCCTTGTCTATCAATATTCGATCCTTTTGGAAGAGCACGATTGTTGTGCTGCCTCCAAATTGGTAGTACCCAAGTTCATCCATCCTCGAAATCGTCGCTCCGACTGTTGCAGTGATAATGACACTGCCTACTAGCATGGCTACATATTAAAGCGGAATAAGTTGATACAAGTTGAAGAAATGCCAAAAGAAAGGACAGTTTTCACCTCCAACATTCACAACAGCCACCAGGCCAAAGTCAGGACTTTCGATATAAATAACTCGCCTTACGTTTTCGGTATATACATCAATTGAAGACCTAATGGCCATGGGATTCACTGTAAAATATGTTTCACCCAAGTTTGGTGATATATACGTGACTTTGCCATCTACTGGCGAATGGAATCTATGATAGTCTTGCGGGCTGAGTCTGAATATGAGAACTGAAGCGTCA
This sequence comes from Synchytrium microbalum, assembly GCF_006535985.1. Classification (NCBI taxonomy): domain Eukaryota; kingdom Fungi; phylum Chytridiomycota; class Chytridiomycetes; order Synchytriales; family Synchytriaceae; genus Synchytrium; species Synchytrium microbalum. The sequence continues at coordinate 87,807 of NW_022158379.1, forward strand.
TCAAATCCAGAAGGAGCGCCAGGACCGAGAAGTGACTTTATAGTGAAGTTGCGTCCCTTGATCCTAATTATCCGGAAACTTGGCTAAACACAACGTCGCTAGATAACCAGATCGACATGAACCACCGTACCATAGTTTTTGAGCGTCAGCAACAGTTTGGAAGGCTGCAACTCGACAGTCACAACCAGAGACTGCAACTTTTGGGTCTGAAGACGCCAAAGTTCTACATTCCTTCTTCAGCTTCCTTGAAAAGAATTCGTTGAATGTCTTGAATGAATCAAGAGGATCAAGAATTTCATTAACGTCCAGATTGTGGAATGCGACAAATGGCGCTATTTCTTTGGTAGATGCTGGGTCGTCAAACTTTTTTCCCTGTTGCAAAGATAACCTCTTGAACAGAGCCTTGATGTTTTTGGATTGCACTCCTAAGGGAAAAGGTCAGCTCACACCAGCATAAAGCTTCATAATAATGCAACTTGTACCTGTTCGGCCGGCTCTATCTTGATACAGCAATCGGATACCCATTCTGATGTATACAGGCATCTTCTCTTCCTCGAGCTGGCCAGTAGCACGATTCTGGACTAGGATATTGGCGCTGGTTTCACTTCCACTTTGGTAACCTCCGAATCCCACAGTCTCTAATATCTTCGTGTACCATTTTCTGCTGGCATTGGATTCTGTTAAAAAATTGCCCTATAACGGAAGAGTCAAAGGTAAGATCGAAGAGCCAAAGTAGCATCTGTTTTGTATGTAACGTTTCACTCACTAACAAGAATCTGTCAACTTTGCCCGGGTCTTCGAAGCCACACAATGCTACATGTGTAATGACGTCCATTTCCGAGCTCTTATCCAAACTCTTGCCACATATAATACACTTATCCAGCACCACCATCATCTCTTTACCGCTATTCTTGATATCTGAGGTGGCTTTGAGTTTCTTCTCTGCATTACGAGCAAACTCATCAAATGAGACACTTTCATCATTGATTGATCCAAAGAAAGCTAATTGGATGCTTTCTCCACCCAAACTGGACCGTAGAGAATCAAACATGGTTGTGATTTCGGTATGATTCAATCGTTGATCGCCGTTTGAATCATATACGGTGGCGAGATTTATCCAGAAATTTCGTCTGATATCTGCATTGTAACAGCAGGGGGAGAAAAAAAACCGTTGAATTTAACATGCTGATGGCACAATGTCGTCAGCGCGTCGTTTACCTTCATATGAAGCATAACTGAACCGGAGCAGCAACGTCGCACTTCCATCGTCATCTGCTCGGGCCTTTAAAGGCAGAACGAATTCGACAGGTTCAAAATATGTTGGTTGATTTGCTGCTCTTTTCACACCAAGTTTCTCGGCCTTGTCGATAATGTCACGAATCGATACTTGTGCTGTACCCAATACTTCGTTATCGGCCGTTGGAAGACTATGATTATTGTGAATGTTGCATTGAAGAATCCAATTCGACTCGATCTCATGCTTCTTCAAGTGACTAGGAGAAGTCAAGAGCGAGGTTAGACCGATCGGTCTTACAAAAACGCATACGGGACACGAAACACAAAGGAACATGGGATTTTTACATACATAAAGGCTCGTTCGTTCCATTCAGGGTTCAAAGTTTGGCGTAATACTCGAGTTCTGAAAGCCTTCTTTCCAAAAGCTAATGTACAGAACGGGAAACAACTCTTGGCTACGAGATCCTTGGCACTGACAACTATTGTTTGAAAATTTGATTACGATTAGCTGTAAAATCGTTTCTGCTGCTAAATACTTCAAAACTAGAAGCAGAAGGACTCCAGATTTGCAGCGATTGCTTACTGTCGACTCTTAGCAAACCAGCCAGCTCATTGTGATTCATATCTACAAGATCCATACTTGCAAGACTTGACTTTATGTTCTCCACATTATCGGGTGCTTCATCAGTTGGTTCGTCGGTGGCAATAAGATTGGCAGAAGTGTTTTGAATGTTGCCCCGTAAATGAGCAATCAGCTCAGGATCAACAGGTCCTACAAGCTTCAAATTAGTTAAAGCGCCAACGCAAGTTTACACTGTTCTGCTTACCAGCAAATCCGATCTTCAAGTTCAAATCACCCTTTACGCTGTCCTTCGGATTTCTTGGACAGAGCTTATACCAAACACCAGTGTCAGGGCTATCATACAACACTACATTAGGAAGCACCAAATCGCCTAATAGGAATGAAGAGTGTTAGTATACTCTCGGCCACAAAATATTGATGAGTGTGCCTACTCAATGGGACTTGCACCATCCCAAGAAAGTCTTTGCCGGTAAGGTCCTTATCAAAGACAGTAAAAACCAATGATGCATTTCTATGGGCCTCCGTGAGTGTAAATGTGTAATCTGATCCCCATACAGGATTCAGAGACTTGTGTACGGTTGGCGTCTTGTAGGTTTGGTCCACCAGACTAGATGTTGGGCAAGGGTCAATGTCAAGAGCCTTTACGGTGAATGGAATTAGGCTTATTGATAAAGTACCGTATAGACACGAAAGGATCAGACGTTCCAGTGCGATCCTTTGCAGCCAAGTCTCGTCCTTCGATCACTTAAAACACAATAATTCCGTTGATTAGTTGAAAGCTTGTTGTTGCCGTGTTTCTTTGAGTACAAGAACACAGAGCAAAGTCTTTATTTACCTGAGACCTTTAGGGTTGCCTTCATGACTGATCACTAGGTAAAGTCTGTTTGTTGGCAGACACGAAAATAAGGAGTTTGTTAAGACTTGTGAATTGCACGATGAGCAGCTAGACGCACCAGGAGCATTTTCTGGTAGAATTATTATTTTGACCAGGTTAATGAATCTATTTGTACTCTTAAAATGCACGAGTGTCGAGAATAATCAACAGAAACGGAATTTCCAGCCACTTTTCTTCCATCGCAGTGATCCCGTAGTTGTTGTATGTACTCCCCCCTTTTACTCGCCCTCTACCGGGGTCCTTAAGAAAGACCTGTAAACTGCTTGGTCGGGAGATGATGGAGGCTGACTCTAGCGGAATCACAGCCCTTGTGTTGTCTCTGCTGAATGATCGTCTTGGAAAGAATGGCAAGACTACAGTTACTTCCTGTAGGGGAGGTACCTGGAGTCCTAAGCAGTTGCGCATAGCCCAAGGGGGGAAACCCAGCAGGGAGCAGTGACAATGTGATTCAGTTCCAAGGTGGCGGTCTGAGGAGTGAGACAAGGTGCTGCCGTTCGACCAGCTAACTCCCATCTGTTTTTTTATTTAAATCTCAAAATTTTTGAGGTTTGATGGTTTGGACGAATAGACGTATTGTGTGTAACAGATAGGTGCTTGATTATTTAATCAGAATGAATTGATCCCGGCTGTATATGAGGCGAAATCCTTCACATAGAATTTCATTTGATAAATGATTCTTTGAACGGACAGTCATACTCATTGGAGCGAAAGTTAAAATGTGTCGAATCGTTTGTTGGTGCTGCAATAGCTAGATGCAATCGTTTGGTTGATAATTGCGTTGCTCTGTTGGAAAATTGAAGTTTCGTCATGATGTCGAACGCGTATCGAGTCGACGTAGTTCCCTTCATATTCGGCGAGAAATTGATTGCTGCCACGTTAATTCCGCCATTCTTATCAGCGATCGATTCTGTTCAGTTCATTGTCTCAAGTGTGCAAGTCAAAAAGCTTGAAGAAGTCCACTCAGCACAAGTTTGAAAAGTAAAGAGAATGATCGTATTCAACTTGCTCGAATTCAGCTTCCTGAAGCTTGCGCACATTGAGTTGCAACCGTAAATGGATTTGCTACGTGCGTGAAATGGGCTTTGGACTGCAGTGCCAGATGACATTCTGCAATGAATGTTTGATGACTCGGATGGAGATGTCAATGTTGCTGTTGCAATGATTTTGTCTAATCTGGCTGGTATGCACACTATTCAGGTATCTTGACCGGTACACTGACATTTGAAACATTTGAATCAGGACGGTAGGAAGGGCAATAAGTGTACGATAAACCCCCGCTAGACCCAATACGTATTGGTGCGGAGTGTCTTGCTGTGCGCATGCCTGGACTTGGGCTCAGGTGTTATGCTTGTATATTATGTTTGACTTGGCGTATTCTTCCGTGAGAATGGAGAACATAATCGTGAGTTCTCTTTAATCAACACCGAGCCGATCTTGAAGCCACTGGAGATGGGTGCAAACACGCTTCCATCACAGTAGTTGAATAAGATGTAGGATGTTGGAAAAAAGTTATATTATTGAAAGCTATAAATAACACCACGTTGCCGTAAGTGGAGTACCCCTCTTTCCCTTGGTTGTTTACAGCTCTATTTCTAGTGCTTGGGTGAGGCACCTCTTCCAAATAATCTACCAAAAAAGCGTTTTACAGGGCTGACGGGTTTTACTTTTACGACTTGTTTGTTGCTTCGAAAGTCGTCTAGTTTGGGTAGCGGCGGTGCTGGTGGAACAGGTCCGTAGTGTATAGGCCATATATCATGCATACAACTCATACAAAAGGCTTCGTGGCGCTTGAGCTTGAGGCTGACACATTTCAGCTGTTCAAGACGGCGGGCGAGGCTTAGAGCATGGCTATTGCACATTCGAGTACAAAGGCCAGCAGCCAAAGGAGAGTATGGAGAGACCGCGACGACCAATTGAATGTCTTCAGACCCCTCTCGACTCCATCCGATGAGTTCCAACATGCCCATCCCTCGTTTTTCTCGTTCTATAGATGCCTGGATGATGCAGTCACTGCTCAATTTCGAGGCAGGGACTTCATGAGTATACAATTGAATACGGTGGATACTTGGCAAGTCGGTCATGGCACGGAATAAATTCTGGTGCGTCGAAATCGATGCTTCGATTGTGTGTTGATGTAGTTCAATGAGGAGGTTTACGAGATTCGGGCAATACTTGGCAATATCGGGTATAAAGATTGATAGACCTCCGAGACTAGTCACTCCCAACTTCCGTAGCTGGCGCCCGTATAGTTTGAGCCAATCGACCATTCCGGATTGTGCTGGTCGTGGATGCAGGAATACGAGTTCCTTGAGGTTTGGCATTCCACATTCGAATACAAGTTTTCTAAAAAATAAGTAGTTTTCGGCCGTGTAGACACGAGGTAGTCGTTGTAGACGTCCAATATGAACAGATTCTAACGTTCTGGCATTCTGTTTGATTATAGACGGTAGATTCCAATCCATTCCATTCATAACAAAGTCGAGACATAGTGCCTTGAGGCCATTGACTGCTGTTGGGCTGCTTGGAAGAGCCATTTGGACGTTCATGACTGACAAGTCTTCCAAGTGCTCCAAGTTCTCAATCATTTTTACATCTATAATACGCCAGTTCGAGATACGGATGGCCTTCAATGTGATCCTGCTTGCCCCTGTTGCGATTGATGTTGCTAGTTCAACAGAATTATCACCTAGAGCACCTTCAATCCAGAGCGACTTGAGCTTCATTGTGTGTATACCAGTTGCTACGACCTCCCATATATTATCGGTTCGATTGCTGTGATGGATTTTCAGAGATTCCAGGGCTTTGTGGTTGGCGGCAAATGAAGTCCATGCTTCTGCGTCCTGCTGACCCTTTACATATACATCAAGATGCTTGATTCTATCTGGTAGAAGCTGCATCCAGGCACTTGCAATGATACAGGATTCAAGACGTGGTACAGCAGCTAGAAGTGCAGCACATACGGCTATGACACATATATCCTTCTGATGTAGTTCCAACAAGATGCCTTTTATATAAGCGGTATTGGGATTATCTTCAGGTGTTGGCGGTACGCTGTGGAGTTCGGTGAGTTTGGAGAACCTTGCCAGATCGAGTTTCTTGATACTAGTTAGGGCAGATTGTCGATATGGTATCATCGATGCAGCTTGTTGTTCGTCATCGTTATCGTCGTTGGCATTAGGCACATCCGATGGTGGAATATCTTTCAATATAGCTTCTATACAGATGATTTGCCTCTTCAAACTATACTTTGGATCGAAGGCAGATTCGTATAGCAGTTCACAAGCGATTACATTCAGATGTTTGCTGCATAGGGCGAGACGAGAGACAGCCAAGCGACCAGGAAGCCTCATGATTTCAATCAATAGTTCATGAGGTAAAGTGGACAACGAGGCCTCCGGATCCATTGCCAGATCTACAAGAAATCAATGTCATGATTAGGTGTGTTCGAAAATGTTGGATTACTAGGTGGATGCAAGCACAAGGAAGAAGATTGAAGGTGGGAATCGTAACATACCGTGACTGCCTAAAGAGGTGCAGAGTCTCCCTTTCCTATCTTGATGACCAGCCGTCTTTTCACTGTTGCAGTATTTTATTACTTTTGCGAAGGTGCAAGCAAGTAGTCTAGGTGGAAGAACGCTAAGATGCTAAGGGAATCAAACAATCGCAATCAACCAGCAACAATCTGGTACAAGGCTATCCTTTATTGTGTGCTGCACATCCACATTATCCAAGCTTAGCACCAGTTCTTTGAATAGGCACACTAGATTCGCGTAGTTTGAGACTCCCCTCCTGATGAAACGTGTCATAATTAGCAATTTCGCTCTCTCTCGAAACTGTTTGCTCCTTGTCCAACATCTTCCGAAAGTGCTAATTTTGTCTAACCTGCTCTTTTAAAGATCCAAGTCAAGGTCAAGAGCTACCATCTGCTATTCTCATGCTACAATTTGCAGGATCTTCACGCTCGAGCCTCTACACATTTCGAATCTAAATTCAGGCCAAACATCATTTTCTGATCCTGACGAGGTGAACGTAGATCTAATCGTATTGAGCTTCAAGGATGCAAATTTGCAAGACAAAAAGGATGAAACGGACTATCGATGAGTACTTAAGTGAAGAAGATATCGGTCGAAAAGTCTGACCTCTATCACCTCAAGTTTGAGATTGACATGCTGTCAAAGTCAAACTCAAGCCTGCGCGAAAATTTCTCTTTTGATCCGACGGTATCAATTGATGAATCACCTTCCAACTCTTCATGACAGCAAAGCAAATCGAACAGTCGAATATGTGAAGCACTATGTTATCGAAGGTATGGGATGATTGAAGCGATAATCGTCTACATCAAAGGACCACATGGCCTTACGCTAATACACGTCAATATCCTTTATAGATCCTTGTCGTCGTATTGGCAGCTTTCTCTGTTTCAGATGCATACAAGCAAGCTGAATACTATGCAGATGGAATGACTCTACGTGCTCCTATGGCAAAACCAATTGAAAAGCCTTTGGGCAAGGTCATTGAAAAGCCTGAAGTCGTCGTTGAAAAGTCTTCGCCAAAAGAAAAATTCTCATCTGTTCCTTCTTATGGTGGTTCTCGTCTCGACGTCTTGGACAATGGTGGTCCTCGTGTCGACGTCTTAGACAATGAAGAATCATACAAGAGCATGAGATATCCAGAAATCGTCCATTCAGATGATAAACAGACCAGTGAATGTGAGTCTTGACTTGACATGTCAAAGTTGGATTTGACGCTTTCGATAGTATCTAAAATTCACATGGTTTACATCCAAAGGGAAGTCTGGACATCTTGGGATGGACTATATTGCTAGGATTGATTCAAAACCACCAGCTACAATAATCTTCCCTTCAGAATATGCCGAATATGAAACTGCTGTCAGAGGTCCATCTGGTAAGATATCTTCAGCTGAATGGTCCTTGCCATCTGATGCGATTCGACTAACATGTACTTCCTCTTTCATGTAGCTCCTACATTCAATGAAAAAACGATGTTTGTCGACGTATTTGAACACGACTTTGGTACAAAGCTACACTTTCACACCTTTTGACCTTTTTTTACCATTAAGTTGAGATTCCAAAATGTGACATTCTCAAATCATTTTGCACTTCCCTAGAATGTCCCGAGTTTGAAAAGGTGGTATATGTCAAAGTATACCCTGAATGCACCTGTCAACCTGTGCTAGTACGCCCCAATATGATCAGTAAATCGGCTGCTAAGTCTGCTAAAGGCTCTGATGCTACCTATGCTGCTGGCTCTGCTACTAGCTCTGCTGAGTCCACGGAAAAACTTCAAGGTGAAACTCCTCAGAAACGTCAACATGAAACAAAGGCTTTCTATGAAGACTACGGCCACGAACAAGATAAACAATCCTTCGCCAAAAACTTCAGAAACTTCAAAATCTTTAAATTTGACGATGACGAAATCTCTATCGTCAAAGATGTCAAATTCCAACACGAAGGCCATGATCACTATGAAAGCAATGATAAATATGAGGGGAAGGGTGAATATGTAGGCATGGGTGAATATGGTGGATATGAACAATATGGAGGCGATGGTGAATATCGAGGTAACTTTTTCAAAAACGTCAAGGATGGCAACGATGCCAACATCGGATCAGGAAAAGATGCTGAATATGGCAAACTGAACAGAGATGACGGTTATGTCAATATCTTGTCAGCAAAGGATGCTGAGTATAGCAATGCTCAATACGTTTCTGAATATGGCAAAGCTGAATATGGCAAAGCTGAATATGGCAATCCTGAATATGGCAATACTGAATATAGCAATGCTGAATATGGCAATGCTGAACATGGCAAGAACTACTAGGAATAGTGGTCAGTTTCATTACATCTCTTTCATTACATCTATCTGATATGAGTATACCAGCGAAGACCTTGCTAAGACATGCTAACAATTCTGCTAGGTCTCGAGACACCAGACCATAACTAAAGTCGAGATGTATGAGATTATATGCCCAAGCATTCAATATATGTAGCGTTGCACTACTGATCTCGTAGCGAAGTTTCAGCGATTCAAGGTTTGGTAAGAATGGGAGAATGGCTCTGACTGTAACATCGCGCTGTCCTACAATAAAAGATTTTATAGATAACGGAGTTAATTGCTCTGGACGAAGGTGTCGAATTGACTCGAGAAGTCCTCTCGAGTTCCATGAGAGGATCAATTCCGTCAGTCGAGGATTTGGATTTTGTAGATACGTCCAAAGTATGTGCTCTCGGCAGCAATTGGAATGGGAGCACCATATCAATGCACAACCTTGAGAATCTCCAAATCTCGACACGTGTTTAATAGAGCTATCATTTTTCAATCGTTTGGGGTATAATGGTGACATCTCGTAATTTTGTTGGCCATATGAAGTTATGGGGAGGCCTAGCACCAATATGCATATGCAAGAGTTTGAGATGAGTAACCTCCAATGAGTTTGTCTCGAGTGTAAGACCTGAAGTGATTTTATCCTGTTAGGTCTCTGCGCAGGCAAACATCACAAACCATCAGTGACTCTTAGAGAATTGAGTTAAGGCATAACTTTTTATAATGCTGCTCATTAGAAAACCTCGAGGATTTTAGGAGATGAAGACCCTACTGTGAGTTCCCGTTTACGCTACCCACACAACCTTCCTGCAATTTATATAGACGTGGTAATACACACGGCAATACTTTCCAAGCTAAGAAGTTACGGCTTTAGAATTGGAGCACGTCGTAGCAACAGGTCGTTGGATGTAGATTCAAGGACTATAAGCCGTTCGAGATACTGACAATCGGCTACAAAGTCGACAATACGATCCACGACACAATCATTATCCACAGCAGCTGTCATTGTACATTCTGGCAAAGCCCTCGAGAGTTCAATGGTTTGCACCAGATTACGAAACGTCGTGAGGTCTTTGAGGTTGAATGTGTTCAATCAGATCACAATACGGAGCGATGTTGATCTTTGCGCATATGAGCGTCAGAACAACTCTCATGAGTCGTTCGCTGACGAGCGACAAAGCGAGACGAGCTTTCTGTCAGACAGTTCGATAATGGATAGCAGCAGCTCGTTTGCAGATGCAGAGGTTGTCATCATGCTAAATGTGTCTTGTATCTATATCGAACGAGTCGTAAGACTTTGCCCATTATATGCCAAACACTTGCGAACTGACCTTCGAAAATACTGACGTTCAAATTCCGTGAAATTCCGCTATGAGATTCTTGTCGTTCCTCTTGTTTGAGATTTGCTCCAATGTTGATTTGATGTCCAGCTGGAAGTTGGCTATTACGAAATGTCAAATACCGCTCGAGAGTTAGCTTGAATGGCTGTACAATAGTTTCTTCAACTATCGTACCTTGATCTATTCTGTTCCTCGCGTTAATTCAATTTCTCTCTAAAAACTTGCATGTTGTCAGTTATAAACAAAGTACACTTTCATTCGAGCAAGGTTGAGATTAATATGGACCTATTTATACCTCACTTGCAGTCCGCAAGGCTCAAAATTGATGTTGTTTTAAAAAACCGACTCAACTCATAATCTGACTTGGACGCAAATCAAGCTGAGGCCACACTGCCAGTAGCACGAAACATTTTTTCTACATACATAAGAGGATTTTATTTTGAACAAATGATATCTAAAAAAGTAATAATTTCCCATCCTTTAATTTGTACTCTTGCAATCCCTAATAAGTTTCGACCCCCTTACTCCTCCTCCTCACCACCACCAACTTTGACATACTCCTGCTCAACAGCAGCAGCAGTAGCACTAGCGGCATGACTATGAGCCTCCTCAACCTCCTGCCTAGCACTCTCAACTTCCTGTTTCGCAGTCTCAAGCTGCTCATGCAAACCTTCAACCTCCTTCTCCAATTCAGAAACTCGAGCCTTCATTTCATTCAACTCCTCTTCCTGCATACTATGACTGTTCCCATGTTCATGCTCAGCTAAAGCAAGTTGTGATTCCAGCTGTGATACTTGATGTTGCAATTCGTCTCGTTCATTCTCTGCAGCTTCAAGACGTGTCGTCAAGTCTTCAGGCACGGATTTACGAGATACAGTGTTGTGACCAAATTCATAATCCAATAATGAGGCATGGGCGGTATTGAGTTCATGTTCTAGCTCGGCTATACGAGATTGTAGTTCTCGGGTATTGTCATTACTATTATTATCTCGAACATCACCATTTGTTGATAATGATGAGGCATGTGCAAGCTGAAGTTTCAAGTCTTCAATGGTAGCTTCTAATTCCTCTGTATTATCATCACCGCGAGCGGCTACACCACGGTGAGAGGATTCAGCAAGTTGTTGCTTCAATTCTTCAATATTTGATTCCAGCTCAAGTATATAAGCTTGGAGTTGTGATACTTCGTCTTCTAGAGCTTGTACACGTTCTTGCAGTTGCGCTTCTCCACCAGCACTAGCTTGAGACAACTGATACTCTAAATCCTGTAATCGTAATTCAGATGCATCGAGTTGGGACCTTAAATATGCTATTTGGTCTTCCTTGTCGGTCTCGAGTCCTTTACTACTATTAGGATGGCGTTCAAACGACAAGGTTGGCAGCGATAGCATGGAAATGCCACTCAGACCATTTTCGCCAGCAGCTATAGATCGGCTCGAGTCGTGTTGAATTTCGGTACGAGTGGCATGGAGCTGAGCTTCTAAACTTACAACTTGAGATCGCAAGTCTACGACGAACATATGAGGTTTAGCACAGAAGCATACAAACCGGGCCAACACTTTGTTGCGGCGCTGATTTTTTGCATTACCTTCAATCAACAATTCGTGAACATCTCCACTGGCACCACGCCCTTTAAGGATTTTCAACTCTTCCAAAGCCTGGTCCCGATGAGCTTCAGCGACAGCTTGAGCCTGTTCAGCAGCAGTAACTCGTTCTTCAACATCAGACACACCTATAGACCTTACAGGCGACATGGGCGATCTCATTGACTCGAGCTCATCAATACGAGCTTGCATATTCATCAACTGCAAGTTCAATGCATCGGCTTCTTCACGTGCTCTATTATTAAGGGAAAGTTTCAGCCTTGTGAGGTAAAAAAAAGAACAGATCAGCTCATACCTCGCAGCCTCTTCAGTACTAGCCTTAATCTTTAATTTGTGGGTTGCTAATTCTTTACTGAGAGCTTCTCGTTGAGTCATCAAGGTACTCACATCAGCTGGTATAGCTAATGCTCCATTCGGTGATATTGATCGTGAGGTATTATTCATGGTAGACGAAGAAGTCAATGAGGATATAGAAGCAACAGAAGCTCGTGACTGGGTCTTTTCCAGAGCTTTAACTTTAGATGCCAATTCCGATTTATCCACTAGAGCATTTGCTAATCGAGACACAACGTCCTCGTGCTGAATCTTGAGTTCGTTGAATTTAGCATTGACGACTTCTAGTTCTTGCTCAACACCAGGATCACCACTACCAGCAAAAGCCTTGTTTGCTAACATTTCTTGCAATCGAGAATTCTCAATTGTAAGAGCATCTGCATGACTGGATATGTCTCGGTGTGATGCCAATTCAGCATTCAGGACCGAGACCATGTTTTCTAATGTAGCTATTGTGGTTTGATCTTGTTGACTTCGTGGTGATTCTACTTCACTATTAACATTATTGTTCAGCGAACGAGCTCTTTCTCCATTCTCAATATGCATTCTAGCATCCTTGAGTTGCATTTGTGACTCGTCTAGTAATGCTCGTAAAGCTTCAATTTGCATACTAGCGTCAACTTTTGATGAAGCAATTTGCCTGCGACTATCTTCTATGACCTGTTCCAATTCCTGTTCAAGAGCTTGAATCTTGGCTTCCGAATTGTTGTTGGTGGATAACGATTCGGCCGATTCCGGAGCCACGTTGCCTAACGATCTAGTGCTAGTGCCTGAACGAAGGTTCGAGTTCTCTTCTTCCAAGTCTGCGTATTTGACTCGGAGTTCTTGTAGCTCGTACTCTAAAGTTTGGACTTGAGACTGTATGGGGGAAAAATGCGTTGGTCGAGAATACTTCAAAAGAGAAAAAACCCCGGATAACAAAGTGGATCGATGACAGTTCTCGTCGAGGCACTCACCCTAGACAATCCAATCTGCTTCGCCAAATCAATCTGCCCTTTCGATACACCCATAGAAGCCAATTGAGATTCAAACGCTTGAGCTTGCGACATTGCTTCAGAGGCCTGCCTCCTAGACTGTCTCAGCGCCTTCTCTTGTGAAGCCAACGTTTCTTCCAAATTCATCTTGTCCTTCTCACTAGCACGTAATCGCCCTTGTAATGCTTCGTATTCGCCGCCACCGTTTGCGTTAGCAGCAGCAGCATTGGGCAGTAGAGGTGCTGTTGACGACAACGATGATGATGTTGTGGCACTTGTAGGGGAACCGGCAGAGACTGAAGTCACACGACGTGGGATTGATGGTGCGTCGGTCATTTGCTGAGTCTCTAACGCATGAAGTCTTCGAAGAGCATCATCTCGTTCGGTGGAGAGACGATCTTGGATGTCGTCACGCTGTTTCGTCATTTTGTCGAGTTGCGATTCTAGAAAGGTGATGCGAGATTCCATGGTGGGTGTTGATAAATTACGATTTCCAGACGAGGATGTCGGCGATACAATAAATGGCAGAGCATCAATGGATTTGAGGTCTCCTGTAGATGATGGTGTGGGCGTGACATCATTTACTTGCTTTTCATTATCGCTACTACTAGTATTGCTAATACCATTCTGATTACCACCTTCTAGAGTTCGTTGTTCAGATTCAACAGCCTTCTTTTCAGCATCAGCGAGCTGTTTCTGCAATACTTCCACCTGAATCAGGGAAGTACTGATTTGATCTTGCATAGCTTGTCGTTGTAGGGCTGCTTCATCTAATTGCGATTGCAGAGCAGCTTGAGCACCTACAAGCTGTTTCTTTTCAACTGATCTCTTGTTGATATCTGCTTGATACGTATCCAATAAACTATGCACTCGAGTGATTTCAGCATCACGTTCAGCCATAGCTTCCGTCCATTTCTGTAGAGCCTGATCCCGAGCAGCAATATCAGCTTGCAATGTTTGGATTTGAGCTATTACATGAGCGGGCACAATTAATGGTGGTGGTGCTTGGTTTGTAGGTGGCGGTGAAGATATGGGCATCATTGCGGTGGAAGGTGCAGCAGACATTACTGGTCTAGCAGGTGGTAGAGACTGTAATTGTGATGGTACCGTTCGAGGCATTCCAGTGACAGCTATAGATCCTGTTCTTTGAGGTAATGGTCCAGGTGGATATCCGCCATTAGGAATGGCATTATTATTATTGTAGTTGCCCATATTGCTGCTAATGACTGATGGTACTGGTGGTAGCGAATTTATGACATTGATTTGGTTTGCAACCATCATAGGTTGTTGCTGATGTTGTTGAGGTGATGGTTGTTGTGGCATTGGTGGCCTACTATTTTGCGTGCTGCCATTAAAAGCAGAAGCTAGAGAAGGTCTATTATTCTGAGGAGGCGATTGCTGGACAATTCTTTCAGCAAGGACAGTAGCAGCTATTCTGTCAGCTTCGGACCTTGTCATTGAGTCAGCTCTTGAAGGAATGGAAGGTGATTTTATATCCTTTGAAGGGACAATAGGAGAAGGAGCTGCCACTGAGACTGGCTTCTCTGTAGTTTGCTTCTAGATCGACAGGAAGTGGGTTTAGAATAGAGATCAACGTTTGCAGAGCCAAACAGTGAGTACCAAGACAAAGTCCTCGATGTGACGGAGCCGAGTAGTGATTGCCTTGTGGGATTGAAAGTGTGCCTTCATTTCTTCAGCCAAGGCCTGCATGTTTGCATGGCATTCTAATGTACGAGAACAAGATGAGATGACTGGGTCAATGGCTCTTGTTCATAAAGTACTTGTTTTGGTTGTCACATCATCACGAATGCAATGTCAAACCACTTTGATGCGACACATACGTTCGATCTGTTTCTGAGCATCTAGGACTTCCTTTTTTGGCTTTGATCTGTCCTTTACGATGAGAGCGGCCTTGTCAGCGAGAGTCTTTTGGGCCTGTACGTTCATTTGATTTTGTCTCATCATAAGAGCAATTCTTGTTTCTTCCTGAGTGAGTTTGTCCAATTCCTGCTGCGGATTGTTGACGGGACTGGTATTTGAGGCCAACATGATTGCCTAGTCCTGTAAGTACGTTGGTTTGATGTTAAACTACATACTGTTGAAATCAAAAGGTTGCAAGATTGCGCATAGTCGGCCCCTTCCCAATTTCCAAGAATCAAGAACATCAATGACAAATGGACAGTTGCCCTTTACCTCTCTCTCCGATACGACTGGTTCCAACGACGTTGCTTGACTTGTCCCCACTCAAAGTGAACGGTTTTGAACGGCTTCTCTTCCTTTTTCGCCTGTGTCCCGAATCACGTAAAAGACGGCACGGATAGCAGGTATTGTAGCGCTTTTTTCATAGAATATCACTATCTGTTGTATTATCTCGCGATTTACACGTGCAGTTGTCCTATTGTCCTCCAACCCAAGTCGACCTAAAGCTTCACACATAAAAAGTACATATAGCATACGCAGACTACACAGGAGACAACCATGTCTGACGCCATGCAGCAAGATGATGATGCTGGCAACAATACCACCAACGCTAATGGCAATCAGGACGACCCTGTCTTTGGTCGAGTTCAAGAAGATGACACCAATGACAACCAACTCCCTTCGTTCGGTCCCGACGACACCAATAATAATGATCTCAATCCAAGCAGCAGCTCTGCTAATCCTATACTGCAATCTCAACCTGCTCAGGCCGATTTCGACGACATTTTCGGTGGTGGTGAAGACGACGACGACATGAGAGAAAACGTAGACTCGCTAGCTGGATCTGGTAGGTATTATCCCATATGCATATATATGCAGTAGCGGGGTGTCATTTTGGAACTCGTCTGCTACTTATAACCTTGATTCTTTGAACCTGACGAACTCCTCCCAAATTGAACTACTCAAACACCCTCCTAATCATAGATTCTGAAGAAGAAGAAAATCGAGCCCTCAAGATTCCCATCAAGAAGAAGGCCGGTGCTGCTCCAGTGTATGATCTGTTGGACTGATCAGCCCTCGAATGTCTGGATGCTCACACACTCTCTCGCACCTACAGTCGCAGAAAGAAGAAGGAAAAGTCCACAGAGGAGAAGCAACCTAAAAAGCGGCGAAGAAAGGCTGATGATACATCCAATGTGCCTCTCACTGATCGAGAAAGTGAGAATTATTGTATCATCGCATTTTTTTGCTTGGGTGGATACTCATTAAACCCTTCAATCACTCATATAGTGCGGGACAAGAAATTTGAAGACCAGTTCCAGGCTGTAATTGATAAAATCAAACCCAAAAAGGCTTCCAAGTCTAAAGATGCTGATGGTGATTCTACAGAGGTAACCGAAAAGAAACGAGGACTTTATGGAGGAATCTATAACTGCCACTGTCGACTTACACCATTTCATGAACGACAGACTTCATATGACGCCTTGGCAGAAAAGTTACGTGTACAGATGCTTGCTGCTGCAAGAAAAGATGCTGAACTACATGCGGCAAAGGAAGTCTCGTTGGAAAAGGTCAAGTTCTTGCCTACAGTGCAACGTGCTATGGCCAGGTAAGAACTATCAAAGGTTTATTGATCAAGGATTAATTGGCAGAAATGAGCAATCTCGCTTTTGAAGCAGACAACTCAAACTTCTGCATCTCGATTAGAAAACACTTGTATGATACATTCATTGACAATGAGATATTGCCTGTCATGAAGGAATGGCTGGAACCACTCAGACCTGATGGCGTATTGCCTTCATTGGACATTCAGCGATTATTGATTGATGCTCTTTCTCAAGTAAGATTGTGGTTCATTGCTACATTGGTATGAAATAGGAATGGACAACTCAGACTTTTCTGTCAATGCACAGATGTCTGTCACTATCGAGCAGTGAGTACTCCATTCAAGCTTTCAGTCTTTTTCGCCCTGGCTCACTCTATATTGCCCTTCGTAGTTTACGATCAAGTGGCATCGGTCGAGTCATCAAATTTTATACTCATCCATTGACTCGTTGCTCAGATGAGATTCGTCGTAAAGCTCAAGTACTATTAGGTATGCCGATATTGTCGCTTTCGTTCCGTTTTTTGGCCCGATTCATTCTTTTCCTCGAAATCCACTGTAGATCGATGGACAAATCTGGTATTGGGTCGATCTATGAATTACAGAGATACAAATCAACAAGTCAGAGATGTCAGACAAGAAAGAATGTGAGTATTGATTGAGACCATTTTCCAATGTTCTATCCATACGTCTACTCACCCAAATTCTTACTCTTTCCAACCACATCCTCAATAGTGCACGACCAGCTGCCAAAGTGTATGTATTATTTCTTGTGTTTGAAAAAGACACGTGCAGGATCTCTTTTGAGTTGCTTTGTTTTACCGTCAACCTAAACTCACATTCTTCTTGCGATTAGACTTGTGGACGACGACCGAATCTATGCTCAACGACCGCAAGGAGGTCTACCTGCTTTCAAATATGTTCCCAAGTTGGTATTACCCAAAGATGGTCCCGTGGAACGTGAAATGCCTGAGCATTTGAGCAAGCTGTCAAAGAAGCTCAACAATATTGGTCGTTCAAAGAAGTAGTTTATGTGTGTTGGTGGTGGTTAGTGTTTTTGCTGGTGGGTAATGATGGTTGCATGCTGGTGGAATTTGTGTTTGCGTTGGTAGCATCTTGTACATGTCTAAAGACCTTTGAAAAAACGAGACCCAATTTTTATGATTGCTGGTTGATTGCCTACGAAATGTCTGGAGTTCGTTTGAGGGTTCTTCCGTGTCTCTTCTGGTGTTCAGAAACATTGTGGTCATTTCCAAAAAAAGTACTCTAAATGGCTGACACGTTTGAGCTCTCCCCTTTACGACCGGCAAATTTTTTATTGATATGGCATAAGATATCAGTTATTCTGCTCACGCAACCAACAAAAGAAAGGCACCAATGATGTTTGTGACAGGTACAATTTTTATATTTTACTCGTGAATTCTTTATTTTACAGACAAATCACCAACAACATACTACCTTATCGCTCTTCGCGGACTATTAAACGTGAAAGAGAGATGTCAGTCACACTGTTCAACCAACCGAAGAGCACACATGCAGGTGAACGATGAGTGCGAACTCACCAACCATATCAGCCTTGATGAGCTTCATTCGTAATAACAAGTGCCTTCCTTGCTTTCCTCTCGTAATCAGCTGCCATTTCAGAGACTTGTCAAAGATGTTGTTCCTTTAATCCGTCTTTTTCACCCTCAAGACCTCTACTGTGCAAAAACATCGCGTTGATATGCTCGCCAATGGGACTGCAAATGCATTCCAATCGAGTACGCCAACTTGTTGTGACTGTCAATACGAGCTTGTATGGCACCCTCTTGAATCAGAACAGCCATTTCTGGTTCAAGTTAAGCCACTGTGGTGTTAAAGGCCGTGGCCATCTCGTTGATGTTAAGAGATTGGAAAGGTGAGAAATATTCCACGAGTGCCTTTTTGCGAATGTTGGCCATAAGTATATCCACGTGATCGCCGCGATAAAAAGCCAAT
Organism: Synchytrium microbalum; assembly: GCF_006535985.1. Taxonomy (NCBI): domain Eukaryota; kingdom Fungi; phylum Chytridiomycota; class Chytridiomycetes; order Synchytriales; family Synchytriaceae; genus Synchytrium; species Synchytrium microbalum. The sequence goes on from NW_022158379.1 coordinate 106,116, forward strand.
AGCCCAAGTCATTATGACCATCTGAGACGTGAGGTGTCGTTAGACTTTCACAAAACTCTGCCAATCACGCAATCCAACATGTAGACATACCCTTATAGACTCCTTGACCATAGAGTACTACGCATCCTTCAATTGAGCTTGTGGTATTCCAGTGTTGACTTTGGCCTCCTCATTTGTTCGATCAAGCCAGGCAGCAGGGGATGAAATTAATTTATAGGAAAGAATCCGTGATTACGTGCCTCTGAGTCGTAGATGTATATGTCCTATTAATTGTTAACTATCTTTTGATGTTGCTGACCTCATTGATTAAAGCGGCTCCAGCATCAAATTACACGTAGTGAGGGGCGATACCACCTCGTTAGTGAATAGAGTGGCGGATGATGCTGTTGATATCGATAAAATGCAACATGACGTGCGGTGTTTTGAATCATTGTGAAATGACTCTTATCAGGATGAAGAGGATGCTTTCTACCAGTTATCGACAACGGCATGCGTCTCTGAGTAGTTCTAGCGAGCTCAGCTCCTTCATACTAGTGCATCGTTGTCGTAGATATCGTTCCAAACGCCGCAAAGTCGACAACCCCAATTGACGATGACTCCAGGCCCCAGCAAATATTCCTACATATTAGATTGAGTCTTTTGCTAACTCAGAAGCTGCTAAAATCCAACATTTGGTGGTGAAATACTCCATTTCCTCCAAACGAGAAGTCTACCAGCGGTATGAGAAAGAGGCTTTTGGAAGGAGCTTACAAGGGCCACGAGCCTCCACGTATATTGACAATGGATTTATGCTCCTTCTCAGACCACTCACACCCAAGTGACGCTCTAGCATTGATCTCCCATTCTCCCATTCGACATATTTTACCACAGAAGTCCCAATAGCCCGTACTTAGTACAGGACGGGTAGGGATTAGTTCGACGAACAGACAGTATATCTGCGATGGGAGTCACGTCAATGAGTGGATTGTTGCAAAAAGTTCCACTCAGCTCTAATCGGGAGTTGTGGTTGTTGCCTGCATTTGTTCAGTCTCCAATTTCTGACTTGAAGGGAGTGTTAAGACGAGATCAGACAGCAATAGCATTCATGTAATCCAACCGTTACTCCTCTTATCGACTCTCCATTCCCTCTGTTACATTGTCATCAACGTTGTCATCAAACCTCTTGATCGAACCACAATGATCTACGTTGTCGCCTCTAGATTCACCCTGCACCCATCCGACAGGCTGGCTCTTATCTCACATTCGTCACTCTGCCATTCGTCACTCTTCGCTCTCTATTCGCCAAGTTACGACATATTCCACGCTTTATTATTTTGCAGTTTATATGACGAACAGCACACGATGCGGTGGCCGCATGCCGAGTGACGAACGCGCACTCTTCAGGGCAGAGAAATAGCATAGGCTGGCACGCCCCATGCATAGCCTCGACGCCCAGTTGTTTGGCCCCAGCCGATCTCGAACACTTTGTTGTCTTTTCCTATCTCCAACGACACTTCTCATTTACAATTGTACAATAAATTTGATATGACAAATATGCGATAATATATTGCATGATCAAATGAAAATACAATGGGGTTTCCATTGTTGTCGTATTATACAAATCCATCCACGACCATTTATAAGTCAATACATAACAAACCTACAAAAAGTCCACATATTCATAATTTCTCCCACCACCAATGCTGAAGCCCTCCTTAATATAATAGTACTAAATAATAACAGACTCTCCCACTTGACACGTATTTTTTTGGTACCAAGCTTACTCTTCCACACCACTAATGTGTCGTGAAGCATTTACTAGAGCTTCAAGAGCCGTAGCATAACTACTAGGTGCATGATCAGCAAACATGGTGGTAGAGAAATGAGCCTCTGAGAATGCAGCTTCAACATCTTCACATCGATGCATTGTCAAAGTACATGACTGAGGCTCCTTCAACGTTGTTTTGATTCCCAGTGGTGGTGGTAGATTCGAGGATGACGCTCTACCACCACCAATATTACCACTAATATTATTCCCTTTCCCAGCAATAAAACCATCACCGCCAACACTATTACTACTATTTTTACTGGCACCACCACTACTATCCTTCTTGTTGTTGCCACCCACCACCAGTGACGAGGGATTACAAAGGGAAGGAGTAGCTTGAATCCAATACACGGTGCCTGGAGGAAATGTCTTATCTGCCGACATGCCAGCACGCAGCGTCTTCAGTAGAGCCCATTCCCATACATCATCTGCATCAGCATCCCAATCTGAAGGTACTGATCCACGAAATATATGTAGCGCACGTGAAATCACTTTTTCTGCGGTGCCCCGTTCTTGTGCTAGTGCTACTGCCACGGTCTTGAAGTCACGTATAAGACCTAGTGATAGACATGGTATCACATCGTTTCCTAAGAAAACAAAAGAAGAATTGCATTTCAGTGACATTACGGGAAGGACGTTGACTAGATAATTCTCCTTTCGAGCTATATGATTTGATAAGGACAATCAGGAAGTACTTACGGAAGACAACACACGTAATCAGCTTCTTGTAAGCCTTTGACATTTCAGCAGACATGGTACTGGGAGGGCCCTGCAAAGATGACAATTGAGTTAGGCAGAGACCAGCAAAAAAATCACAACGACAAAGGAGAATCCCGGAGAACTCGTATATCAGGAAAGAAAATACTTCCGACACTCACATAGCAATAACAATGCACAGGTCTCCCTTCCGGGAACCCTCGCTTCGTAACAAAACTGCCGTCCTTCTGAACATCAGCCCACATCGTAGCCAACAAAGCAGCAACACCACCTCCTAACGAATGACCACACAAGACCAACCCAAATCCAGGATATTGTTTTAAAGCTCCAGCTACTACTTCAGCAACGGCAGATTCACATAATTTCTTGGCACTCTTCAGCATTCCGGCATGTACAAATCCTGTTGCTACGTCTGTGGCATAGTTGGCATAATCACAAGTCAGATCTGTGAGTAGGTCAGACAAGCCTAGAGTGCCTCGAAGTGTCAAGACTATCGATTTTGTAGCTGGGTCTACGGCAACGTAATGGACTAGTGCCTTTATGGTTGGTTGAGCAAAGGCTTTTGGTTTGGTAAATGACGACGTCAAGATACATTCCAGAGGTATGCCAGCGAGAGATGCGAACGTCTAAAAGGAGGAATTGAAGACACTGAGCATGCAAGATACGTAACGTGGAGGGCAGCATCATGGAGGTCGAGTTTTTTCTGCAACCACAACCATCCCAATCCAATTCCAGGCACGTTCTTACCTGAACATTGTGATGATGATCCTCAGCTGATTCAACAGGCTCTTGAGCACGTTCCAAGCCCAAAATACGAACAAAGTGTGTTCCATATGCACCACATGCAAACCCGAGAAATCTAGACAAGCGAGCCCATAATTGTCGATTAGACGGCAGATTAGAGTGCATAGGTGATGCAGGACCAGGTTGAGGAGCAGGTTGGCTATTATTTATACTGGTATTGATACGATCAGGACTATTAGTACTACTGAGAGGTAGTAAAGAAGGTACTTCGTTCGGTTTAGGAGCATTTGGCGCTTTTGATGTTGAAGATGTGGTTGTTGTTGTGGTGGTTGATTGACTCCAATCGAAAACTCTACTACATTTTTCACGTGTTGGTGACGATGGTATCAAATACGATGGCTGAGTGGTATCATGTACCATCACTACAGTTTCGCGTACGGTTTCAGTGAATACTGCTACATTCAGTCCGATATTCCTAGGAAGAGATTTATGTCTTCTTTTTGTGTCTTGTTGAGTTGGATTTGTTCCAGACGACCATCGACTAGCTCTTGGAGTGGATGGCGTACCCAATTTTAAGCGACTAGTCGATAGAGTACGTTTTACTTGACCCCATGCTGAAGATTCCGAGTCGAATTCCTCGTCATGAGGTACTGATAGACATACGGCAGAGTCTCCTCGACGATGCTGAAGTACGGGCAAGAGATCTTGTCTGCGAGAAGGTGATGGTAAAGATGGTACCGTAGTTCCTCGAGCTGGTATTTTATCAAATCCATGTCGGGACAAGGCGTCGGATAACTGACTTAATTCAGGGGTTGTTGCGACACTGGGTATTACGGCTTCAAACACAGGTGTGAGTCTCAATGCCTTTGCACTGAGCCGTTTTCGACTGACATATTGTAGACAGCTATATGCAGTTATACCCTTTGTCACCGATCCTACTGCAAACACTTGGCCGAATGGTGCTGGATAGGTCAATGCTAGATCATGACGCCATTGGTCTAATTCATTCTTGACTAGATATACGAAAGCTGCTAGAGCCCTAGATGTTTCAGTTGAGCCAAAGAGTCCGTCTAAAACTCGTACAGCTTCTTCGGCACTTTTTAGAGACAGTTGGATTGTTCTCGAGACCAAGTGGAAGGAGCTCATCGAAAACAATTCAGCCAATGAGAAGATATTATGTACAAACTGCGATTTTTATGATGTGTGTGTAAGAAGAAGGTGTTTTGCAGGTGTCGACAAGTGTAATAAGATCACTTACATAGACACCAGCAGTAGTGTACCGATCCAGCACTCTGGTGAAGAAATACGATTCACTCCTATAATAAAACGCCAAAGTTTAGGACTAAACATTCAGTATGGATGCGGGAAAAGGGCTTACATCTGTTGTGATGATGTAATCGATCTTTGGCTACTTGCAGCCGACAAAGCAGCTACTATAGCATGCCGAGTAAATGATAGAGAAGATGTTGTAGAGTATCTCAGAGTCTCAAAGAATGCTTCTACGACGATCTGTGAAAGCCTTAGGGCGATCCGAGTAGCAATCGACACTACAGGGGAAAAGTGTGTTGTAAGCCAAAACATCAGTGATGGCTCGATCCAAACCAGTATTACCTGAACTGATGGCCCTTGCACAACTTTCATTAAGCAAAGGAGGGAGTATTGGAGCGGTGGTAGTGTTCACGATCGTGTTCGTGATGTCAGGTACAATTTCATTGTCTTCTAGCTCTGGCGACGAAATTGCATCATGGAAGACGATATCATCGTCACTTCCATACTCGATTACAGTAGTTTCAAAGTCCTGGACCTCTTCCTCATTGACAAATCTCACTTGTTCTTGCGAGAGGGAGGAAGTCATTTTTCTGTTTTTGATCGTTGATTATGGTAATTAGCAGTATGCAGGCATGAATGTGCTCCTAGTCAGAAAGCTCTTGTCTACAAAAAAGAGACTATTTACAGCATCGATGGTTTGTTTTTATGCTTGTTGGCTTGTGAAGAAGCTTTGTTTTGCCATTGCTTGATCGAAGTGATGAGTGGGAGTTTGGTCCTTTTCGAGGAGCAGCTCACGTAGAATATATACAATTTATTACCAAGGCGCTTCACTTGGACGTGTACTTGAACTCGAGACTCGTGTCAAAGTTGGTCAAAGTCTCGCCAAAACCGAATCACCAAAGAGAACGTATGAGTAAGAACGTCCATTCAGACACAGCTTTTCAAGGGAACCGCACGTAAAAGTTAGCGATGAAATTCATTAAATTCAAGAAAATGTCCGATCTAGTGATTTCCTCAAACATCATCAGTACATGTCAACCAATCGTCAAACTTGTGCCAAACACAGGAAAGCTCGTACCCGGAGAGAAGAGAACGATGAGGAATCATTATAGATCTATGGAGGAACTATAGACTATGTATTAGAACTCTGGTTAGAACTCAATATGTCACTATACAGTCAAGTTTTGCAAGCCTTGCAGAAGGCATGAATAATGTAGGTACAGAGTTTGTCAAGATAAATTCCTGAAAATAAAGCATCCAAATCGCCAGCTGTAGAAGCAAAGAGTGCCGACTCTTCAAAGCTCCACTCCAATTAAGATTTTTAGCGAATCATGGGTTTGTTAACCCACAAAGAAGAAGCACGGGTCGTTCTTACAACAAAGTAGCTCGGCCAGTCAAGGTTGCATTTTAAGAGTGTGTGAATTACACGAAATTGCTCGTTAACCGTACTTGTTCAGAGGTGCATCCCGAGTTATTTAGCAACATATTCAATTCCATCCTAACGATTGGATTCCGTAGAAAACACCACAACAATCAGTCAGTCACGAGGATTGACTACACCTTAACGTGTCATACTAGTTGAAAACAAGGTCGATCGTATCTTTACCTGTTTTAATTAACCATGGAAGGTCCTGTTCGAACTTCCACTCCCATTCCAGCTCACGCTATACCAACGACCATAAGCAGCCCAACATATATATCGTCGTCGACCACATCGCTAGGAAACACGTCTCCTGCCTCTACACGCCGTCTAGCATTAGGCTCCCATCGCCCGTCGACAAATACAACTCCAGCAACATTGGGTGAACCTCGTGCAGCCTTATTGGCTGCTTCTGTCTCTGGTAACGGCTCATTATCTGCCATGTCAAAGGCTTCTCCTGTCGGATCGCCCGCTGTCTCGGACAGAAAGTACTCTCTCAGCGCATTATGGTCTATCGGATTGGAACATGAGGAAATTGATGATGATCTCACAAAGGGTACGTTAATAAGACTAGTATCCTCTACTCTGATGTTGGATCAGCATGCACATGGATTAAGCGGAATGTTATCTATCAAGAACCTATGACCCTTTTTTATCGGGTTCCATCCTCTGGTGGTGGTGCAGAAATAAACTATGTCGTGACTTGATCAAAAGACGTACAACCACCCCGATTCTTCAATTTAACACTACATTCTGACGTAAATAGCTCAACGCCGATTACGGGATTTGAAGATGAGGATCTCTGCTCAGTCTAAAAAGAACTTTTTGTTGGAACGAGACGTGCGGTATCTAGATGGACGTATTGCTCTCTTGATTCAAAACAGATTGGCATTAGACGAGGTATGCGGGAACATGTGTCGATTATACTCGTGTCATGATCGGGCCAGTTGATTCTGTCGATCGGCGATAAAGATACGCACCGATCATGTTGCTGACTGTCACCCCTTTCTGCATTCCACAATTACAGAAGGAAGCAATTTCCAACATGGGCGAAGAAGACTTGGATACCAACATCGCAGTTGCCTTCCCTGACGAAAGGCGGCGACAGGTAAATACGCTTTATTATTTTTTGGTATGATGATGACTCATATTGCCGTCGCCCTTACTAGTTATATGGCAACTTATTCTTCCTTTTACAATCCGAACCACGGTATATCGCTACCATGACACGTCTAGTGTCTATGGCTGAGATAGACAACTTGCTCCAAACCGTAATGTTCACAATTTATGGAAATCAGTACGAATCGCGTGAAGAATACCTCCTTCTCTCCATGTTTCAGGTATTTCAATATAGTTATCCACGTCCTTTTTGCTCGAGTGCTGACTCGCTTTATGTGGTTTAGAATGTATTGGCTGCCCAGTTTGAAGCTGCCACCGATTTTGGAAGTTTGCTTCGTGCAAACACACCTGTCTCCCGAATGATGACCACATACACTAGGTAGGGGCTGAATTTTATTGCATTTTGGAAGTTTCAATAGTTTCTGACAATATTCGAATCATTAGACGAGGTCCTGGTCAATCCTACCTCAAGAACGTATTGTCTGAAAAGATCAATGGCTTAATTGAACAAGTGGATTTAGATTTGGAAATCAATCCTCTAAAGGTATGGGTTCAACCCTTGTGTGGCTTTTTTGCGACCGGTCAATGTTCAATGGATTCTCATCACATCGTTTTAGGTTTATGAGCAATTGGTGAACGATTCAGCAATTCAAGGGCCATCAAGTGGTGAATTGCCTAGATGTACGACTGCTGAAGAAGCGATCAAAGTCCCACAAGTCAATGCTGTAATCGCTCCCAGACTTGAAAAGTTGATGGAAATCACAGGTGAATTCCTGGATACCATCATGGCAAGTCTAGATCAAGTCCCATATGGTATTCGGTGGATTTGTAAACAGATTAGGAGCTTGACTAAGGTATAACTTATATCGAACAACGGGTGCGTCTATTTCCATAACTGAACTGTTTTTTGGTTCACAGAGGAAGTACCCAGATGCAAGTGATTACAACATTTGCTCCTTGATTGGCGGCTTTTTCATGTTGAGATATGTGAACCCAGCCATCGTAACACCACAAGCCTACATGTTGGTAGAATCCAACCCCATGAAAAATCCTCGCCGCAATTTGACGCTGGTCGCCAAATTGTTGCAAAATCTTGCCAACAAGCCAGCTCATTCCAAAGAAACTTACATGTCTGCTCTTAATCCATTTGTTGAAGTCAAGAAGGAAGTCATCAACAGGTTCTTGAATGATTTGTGTGAAGTGGGAGATTTCCATGATGAGCTCGAGGTATGTTGGGGAAGACAAAGTCCATTTTTTTGTTTTGACTGACTTTATTTTTCATCAGATGGATCAATACGTTGCCTTGTCAAAGAAAGATTTGCAACTCAATGTGACTCTAAATGAAATATATCAGATGCATGGTCTACTGACGCAACACAAGGACGTTTTGGTATGTTGTCAGATTTCTTCTGCAAAAAAACGGCTCGATCGTTACCAGACATTTGCACCAACATATCAACTAACCTTCCATCTTTTTTAGGCTCAAGGAGAGAAGAACCACCTACGAATCATACTAAATGACTTGGGCCTAGCTCCAAATCAAGTCTCCCGTAGTGAGAACAAAACCATAGTATTACCGCTCTTCTCACGATGGGAACAACCTATTGCAGATGTACCATCAGCCATAGCTGACTCTCAACTCACCAAATCCGACATTCTGTATATGGACACTAAAGCTCTATTTGTACAAATCCTTCGATCCATGCCGTCCTTGGCAGCAGCAGGTGGACCAGGTCCACTAAACCTATCCAAAATTGCAGAAGCAGCTGCTCAATCTCGTGAACCAGGGCTAGTTAAAAAGGGCATAAAGGTCCGGGAACTATTACACGATTTAGAAGAAGTTGGATCTGTCAATGCTACAGACGGCCATCGCTTACTAGTGGAAGAAGTGACTGCAGAGATTGTGCACTTGGGCAGTGTCCGAGAAAAGTGTAACAAGGAAACAGCTTCTCTGGAAGTCGTATACAAGACTATATGTGATCACAACAATTATTTGAGAAGTCAACTAGAGTCGTACAAGGCGTATCTCCAGAATGTGAGAATTCAGAGTGGTTTGGTGGGCAATAAGAGTGCCAAGGGCCAAGTACAAGGTCCATACAAGTTCAGTCATGCTCAGTTAGAAAAGGATGGTATGATTGTAGAGTCCAATGTGCCTGAGAATCGGTAAGCTTTTGTTTCAGATTGTTGGAAGGTGTTGGTGTATTGAAGCTCACCACCTTTTCGCTTCGCTTTCTTTAGACGAGCCAATATCTTTTTCAACATTATCTCTCCCTTACCGGGTACATTCGTCATAACTCTTCATTACAAGGGTATGGGCCTATGCTCGATTGTGCGTTTTTTGTTGCTACCACAATACTCAATTCACCTTGTATACACAGGTCGCGAGAAACCCATTTTGGAAATGGACTTGAAGCTAGATGACTTGCTTGAAAAGCAGTCAACTCAATCACCTGAACCAGTGTTGGATTTGGAATATGTTCAGCTATCTGTAGGCAAGACTCTCAAGTTGATTAATCGAACTTTTTTGAAACGATGAGAAAAACGCGGGTCTTGGTATGTGCTTTTGGGTGATACACGTCGCAATATGTTGAAGTCTGACTTGACAATTCCACTAGATGATTCGTGATAAGAAAGAAAATGACCTCAAACACGCACACACACGTTAACAGCAACAATATAAAATTCGTTTGTACTTACGGCATACACCAGTAGTTTGGAAAATTATAACTTCAAATACATTAGTTCTTAAGCTATTAAACTTGATGAAAAAGGCTTGGTTTTTTTTGTCGTCTTACACTTCCTCGTGTTAAACTACAAATGGACAATGTTTTGAACCTTCCCCAACGCTTCGCCTCCCTGTTTATTGGCCTCTGGATCACGAGCATCGCTATGATTCTTTCCGTATGCATTCGAACATTAAGTCGAGTAGAACGAATGCTCGTCGGATCACCAAACACTGGAACTAAATTGTTGAAAGCTTCACGTTCGAGCTTGTCGACGTTACCAACGACTGAACCTCGAACGGCTTCCTCATCCAGAACGGTTATATGTCAGATCGTGTCTCCTACGTTTTGTGATTCTCGAGGTGTGTTGAGTCTTCGCAACATTTCATCACAATATTATCAACATTTTGCAGACGATGTTGTTTTCCCAAAGAAGCAACCTCTACGTATAGATCTGAGTATTTTATTCTTTTAGGAGTCGCTTATGGTGGTGCTGTAATGAGCCTGATTGATATTACAGCTGGTGTCGCTTGTAAGGCTATTTCGAAATATTTTCTAAGCCTTTACTGATACATATTTGGTTATTCCTGTAGCCAAGAAACATTCTGGATTGAATGTCGTTACTGCATCGGTGGACTCGGTCGCGTTTGCTGGTAAGACCACGGATGAGCTACGAGATTTTGGTCCGGTCTTATTCGCATACTCGTAGAACCGTTACGGGAGGGTGAGATTGTTAACGTCAGAGCAAGCGTGAATAGAGCATGGTACGACCACTTGTGATGAGCTATGAGTCTATGTCTGGTCTTGTTCTCTTACTCGTCAATTCTTTGCAACACAGGAACACCTCTATGGAAGTCGGTGTTCGCGTCGAAGCAGAAGACCCGAAAACTGGAGACAAGAAATTCTGTTGTCACGCATACCTGACGTTTGTGGGTCTAAAAGCACTAGGTCAACCATCAGCTGTTCCGGCAGTGATGGCTGAAACGGAAAATGAGAAGAGGAGATATAATGAAGCAGACCAACGACGAACTGAACGCAACGAGAGGCGCAGACGGCTGCCTCCCATAACAGCTATTGGTACTAGGCGAAATGGGTTTATGGATACACCACAGGTGTCTAGGAGCAAGAAGAGCGGTAAACAGAATGGGTTGCCAGCGAAACCGGCTTCAGAGTCGTATTCTGAGGTATGATATACGGGAACGATTGGGGGTTCTTTTAGCCATGGTATCTAACGAGGCTTCTGTGTACTCTATAGACCGTACAAATTGTATTTCCTGGTGATGCAAACAGCAGCAATGTCTTGTTTGGTGGAAACATGATTCGATATATGGAGTCTATTGCTGCTATAGCGGCTGGCAGGCACACACAAAGTGATGTCGTAACTGGTGAGCTTTGTTGAAACTAGCGAATTTTCTGTCCAAGCAACATCCCCAAAAACTCCTTATCCCTTTCCGTTCGTTTATTAGCCTCAATCGACAGTCTGAACTTTATCCGATCAGCACAAATTGGCGATGTCATTACCTTAAGGGCAGTAGTATCTGCTGCATTTACTCATTCAGTGGAAGTATACGTGACTTGTGAAGCTCCATCTGGAATTACGAATGACGGGTATATGACATTGGTTGCAGTTGATAGTAGTGGTGAATTGGTGAGAGTACCTCCACTGTCGACTGATACAGACGAGGAAAAGGTTCGTGAAGCTGGTGCTTCTGAACGGAGGATGACTCGTTTGAAGCATCGTGCTTCTTTGAGAATATGAGGGATTTTGCTGATTGCGAATAAGTAGGACTGTTTATATTAGATGTGTTTTGCCTATATGTAACATTGATCAGAACTTTCAAAGACTTTGTGCATGTGTTTTCCATCATGCATAGGTCGTTTATGCTGCTACAATTTACAATAAAACGAGCAATACAAGTCCTAGAACTTGATCTAAACTTGATCCAAACTTGATCTTCTTGAGTTGCGGTTCCTGCAGCTATTGGCCACTCTTTGCAATCCAAAACTTTAGACGCATCATGAGTCCGTCCAATTGGCGCGAGGTTTTGGAAGGAGCCATGTCCCATATTGATTCTCGTCGAGCTGCAATTATATCTGCGTCAGCAATTGCAGGTACTGTTATTGTTAGAACTCGTTGCCACTGTTCATAAACCTAACAATTGTATGATGTAGCTTCATACGCCTTTGTGACTTATGCTCGTCTCGGGCCGCAAGATAGCTTCATCAGGAAGCTGCTCGGCTTGAAATTGAACTATCCAGTCCATGGGTTTGTTCATCCTGGTACGTTCATCAGCTCGTGTTTGTTGTGATTGTAGATTGTAATTCTCAAACATTCTAACGTAGGATATGAACTCGTCAAGGAAGAATTTGAAAAGAACTTCGAACAAGGACTTGAGCTCGGCAGTTCATTTTGTGCTTATGTGAGTTTGATCTGGTGCCATATCTCCAAACCACTCGGACTCAAAAGTATCTGCAAATTATGATTTAGGCTGACGGGAAACTCGTCGTGGAGCTCTATGGTGGTTATCACGATATTCAACGCAGCAAACGCTATGATTCTCAGTCTTTGCAGCTCATCTTTTCATCCGGAAAAACTTTGGTTAGTGACACTGAATATGACGATTCCCTGACCATATGAAGCTGCTACGTGTGGACGTGTCCTAATTAATAACAACATGTGAAATCTTCTTCCAACTTCTCAGATGGCCATCTTGATCGCTCATTTGGTCGACAAGGACTTGATTGATCTCAACAAGCGTGTCGCTGATTATTGGCCTGAATTTGCTGAAGGAGGTAAAGAAAACGTTACCGTCAAGGAACTCTTAGCTCATCGTGGTGGTGTTGGTTGGCTGGACGAACCTCATCGAGTATGTTGTCCGTTCGGTCTGAATTGTTGAAACAAACACAACTCTCATCAGTACAATCTCAAATGCATCTAGTTGACCACGGACGAATACACAGACTTGGACCTAGTCTCCAAGAAGATTGCTGGTCAACCTCACAACCATAACGGCAAACCAGTACACGACTACAATGCTCAAACTCGGGGCTTCTTCCTCAACCAGATAGTTCGCCGAGTTGACCCAAAGAAGCGTTCAGCTGGTCAAATCTACAGAGAGGACATCAATCCCAAGCTTGGGGTTGAAGTATACATGGGCTTGCCTGAGGCTCTCTACACGCGAGTCTCGCCATTGGTCAGCTACCCGTTCCCTCGTGTTTTGATCCGAGCTCTGCTTCCAGCTTGGATTACTCGCAATCCTCTGCCACCCATTCTTGACAAAATACAGGCAAAGAAGGGTAAAGCATTGTTTACACCAAATATTACCATGCCTGGAGCAAAGGGCAATGATCTTGGTGTTATTGCAAACTCATATGACTACCAGAAGGGTGAAGGGCCTTCATACAACACAATTACGACTGCCAAATCGGTACGCGACTTCTCTTCTTATGTTTTTTGTTTTGTGTAATCAGATATGGTGCATGTAAAACGTTATTTGGTGTTGGTATTTTGGCTGAGCTACCACCGAACATTAGATGGCCAAACTGGGTGCTGTCATGGCTAACGGTGGTACTCTGGATGGCTTCAAGCTCTGCTCTCCAAAAACTCTTGCCAAGGTCTATGAGGAAATGGAGCTACAAGAGGACTACAGCTTGTGTTTCCCCTTCCTTTTCACTGCTGGTGGATTCAACCTCCTCAAGGATGTAAGCTGTCCTGATCCAGACATGCTTGAAAAAGACCGAGTTGGCAAATATCGTGCTCCAGGAACTACATGGGTGGTATGAATGATGATTCAATGTACGAATACATGGCTTTAATTAATATCATTCACCTTTTCGGAAAGGGATGGGGAGGTTACGGAGGTAAAGGAGCTGTACCTTCGACACGCTTTTCAAACTTTCTGAATTCGCCGTTCTTATGAAGTTTCCACCTGATTCCTAGGATCTTTGATTTACTGGAGTCCAAGTGACAACCTTGCTGTTGGATACGCTGAAAATCAACTTGGTTTATGCGTAAGTAATTGGTGCCGTTAAATTATCATGGCATCTGTTTGTGAACTCCTTTACTCTATCTCTACAGATTGTTTGTGAGGCTCGTTCTGAACGCCTCTCGGCCGCGGTATGGAAATGCCATAACGCATTATCGAAGGGAAAGAAGTAAACGCTGAAAAGTAAAAGCAGTTGTGGTTTTGTTTTAAATGAGGGCTCTTTATATACTACTGTTTTAACAACAAAAAATAAATGGTTTTTTACTATACAGTTTACTCTACTTCCTTGACAAGTGTTGAGCGTATAAAGGAGATGCCTGGGCCAGCTGTGATTGAGTATATTGGCGAGGCGGGGGAGTGATGGGAACACCTGGTAACACACCTGGTTGTTGCATTGGTTGCAATGGCTGAGCAACTCCTCGAGGCGATTCTGGTTGTGGTCTTCCCATCATAGATGATGCTGGAGTTTGGATGGGCGATGGTTTTTGGATTACATGACCAGGGTATGGTTGTATTCCTGGAGGGAATCGAGATCCAGGACCACGATCATCGAATCGAGGGAATGGTGGTAGCTGCGATTGTTGCTGCTGTCCACCTAAATACATATTGTTTATTGGTATAGGTGGCGAGTCTCGTTGACCATTGGAATCATATTTGGCGTCTGAGTACGCCAATGATGATGCAGACTGGGTTCTCTTTACTCGACCATCGACTGATGCAGTCTTCGATTGAGGTCTTCGACGAACTATATGAAAAACGAGAAACACGTTAGATTGCGACAGGATGCTCAGCATTTAACACATTGCGAGTAGACATCCAATCAGACGACAACGACCAAACACTTACGTTGATCCTGCAATCCTCGTCCAAACTGTCGCATATTCAAGTATGCAAACACGACTGTTACTATGGCCAATATGACAGTGACAGATTCGAATAGTGTGAGGGATGACTTGGATGCCAAATACTTGTTGGAGTCCTTTGTCTGATATATATCTGCGAGTCGAGAGATGACGTATCCTGTACCGCTAACCAATATCACCATGAATATACACATGAGAATCCTTGATTCTCGTCGGACCTAGATTTGGCAAGGGAGAGGTATAAGCAATTGGAGAAAGAGCTTGTTGTGAGTTACTTTCAACTTACAGCATAGTACGCCATGATAAGCAAGGGAATTGTTATTGGCGTTACAAAAATGGCATTGAAGAGAATGGTCGTTTGATCAGCGTTTCCAACCAAGACCAATACAAGATATTGAATGGTGAAGCCGTTGAAGAAGAAGACATCGACCTTCAGCAACATCAAAAAGATATGATACATGCGTAGTTGGCCTAGCATGAGATGGTGTGTGAGTGATTTTGTGCCTAGAATCATGATGGTAACGGCATATTTCGGATAGCCTACCTCTAGTACTAACATCCGCACCCAACTCTTTGAAGATACTCCAACCAAACTGTCGATGCAGCTTGATGGTCAAGTAAATCCATCCCAAAGCAAACACAATCATCAGCCCAATGATGACAAACTCTTCGACCATGGACCAATGCAGTGTAGCCTTGACTCCACTCTGAGCCAGTTCCGATTGTGCTTGGGACGCCAGCGTCCGCGATTGCCAGTACTGAACCACAGCATATATAGTCAAGACCCAATTGAATACAGTAGTACATATTAATTGAATGGTTGACGATGATATAACCTGAGCGATAGATGCTGTTAGTATTTCGGATGATGTGGCACTTTGGCAAAGTACAATTCGAGACATACAGCATCTAGAGCCAAAAGGAACTGAAAGATCTGAGCAGCGAGATAAATGGCATGATATAGAGTTACAGCATTCTCGTTTGGTATAATGGAGTTCAAAACTTGCGGGGCCTGAAAATAGGAAATATTGTACACGTAATTCACTTCGTTCCCGTGGATGACGAGGACGATGGCTTCCAATATGATGATTAAAAACATTTGAGTAGCGCTCCACCCTAACGTAAATTGACCGAGGGGTGTGCGCCAAGTCTACAAAAGTGTTCGGATGTGTATGGTGAGTATGATGTAGCAGTTACAGCAAACTGGATGGGCAAGAACAGCCCCGTAACCGATAATTACACATGTATCAATCAGAAAACAGGATGCTATTATCGACTTACAGGTCTAGAACCTCTTCCAGGAGCTGTTGTCACAGAGGGCTGTTCGCTATATGTTGTATACGATGGGGGGCCACTGTTATTTTTGAGCGAGTTGAACCATTGGGAGGGCGAGTTCGCGGGAGCATTGCCCGTCGCGCTGCTCTCAAGCTCCATTGTCGGTTGTCTTTCTTGAACGAACGGAGTTTGGTGGTTCTGTGCGAAAAGTTGGCGATCGAAAAGAGAGCAAGGAGCAAAGAGCACACACCGCACCGTAAAGCTAGATGTTTGTTATTACAAACGGTTTGGCATACATGTCGGCAATATATTATACGTGATTATAAGTTAGAAAACATTGTATCTATTCCGCTCTTGTCTTCTCCCCCAGCACCCGCGACAACAATCAGCGATTTCAACTCACTAATGATGAAGAAGTCGTCCAAGCACGCTTGTAACTCATCGTATACCTTTAATACACGTGTTCTCACGTCCCTTTCTTTGTGATCTCGACAAATCACCAACAAAGTTCTTATCGCCATCAAGTGACGAGCAACCAAAACAAAGAGTTCAGGTCTATGAGGCACAGTAGACAAGTCCAGTTTACCGACCATCATCTCCACCATATACTTCACATTCTGCTCCAACCGATCGATAAAGCGATGTATGTGCTGAGAGTGAGGCTTTAGAAGAATTTTTAGAGCCTGATACCCAAGTTGAGCATCCTGTAACGCTTCTCGATGCAAATTATCACTTTCGTGGATGAAGACTATTGTCTCGTTTGACAATTCCGTTTTGATCACCAGATCTATGAGAGTTTCCTTATATGTGGTGGTACGGAAGTTGAAAATTACATTGGAACTCACCAGCTCGTTGACTTCCTAACGCTAAATCCGATACGTATTCAAAGATAAGCAATAGCGACTCCTGGATCCAGGTTCCAGAGGCCAATACTGACAACATCAACTCTTCTCGACTCACTGGGGCCACTTTAGGAGCCTCTCCCGTCAAGTCTCCTACAATGGCGCTAGCCAAGTCACGTACTATCATATCGTCGTCGACAAGGAGTGTATCTAGCACAAGACATAGTTTGATATATGACACTTGATATCTAGGTCTATGGACCAGAGCTGGTATAATACTACCAGCAATGGTTGCCACAGATTTACGAGACGGTGCTGGTTCTGATGGGATCGAGAGATTGCTGGCAGTGTGTACAAACAGGTCAAGAACTCCACACGTCAGGGGATCATCCTGCTCCAGCTATTGTAAACAGGGTCAGAGCATCGGCTGAATCCAGAATTGGGTAATCGCTTACCAAAAAGAGAGTAACTCTTCCGAGGAGCTGAATGCTTAGAGGTGCTGCGTCTCTAGTAACTCTTGAAAGGATCACAGCGAATCTGTTCATTACATCGCTTGGAAGAGCAAAACCCTCCCATTGTGACAAGAAAGCCAGCATTATGTTGAGAGAATGAGGATGGACTTTACCATCCAATAGTTGCATTACTATTACTCTAGCAATATCATTGTTGCTCTTTGCAAGACGACTATCGGAAGGAAGAAAAAATTGAGAATAGATCCTTGGTTTCCATGATTTAGCAATACATTACCTCGCTTTGCAAAGTGCAGAGATCGCCGTATCTCTTACAGAGCGATTTTTGTGCACAACCAGTCTCTCCAATGTAATGCGCTCATCAACATCCACCCATTGTATACGTGCCACCAAAATCTGAACAGAAACAGATAACAAACGTTTCTCTCCAATCCGTTTCAACTTGTCGCTGCTTTCTATATATGCTAGGCAATGTTGCACGATGATCCTTTGGAAATCACTGGGCTTATCATCGTATTTATCCTGGGCGAAGATATGTTCAAACACGATCGAGAGATATTGAGCTTGAGAGATGGGACATGGATTGGAGTCATAGAGCCATGCAGATTCATTCAAGATATTCGTCAGAGTGGACAGAGCGTCTATAAGAAGTAGCGTGAGCAAACGACCTTGAACTCATAAGCGATCATAACGTACCAGCCGTTCGAGATGCAGGAAGGTTGTGCCATGATTTCAGGAGGGCCTCTGCTTGTAATAAACATCCATGGCTACGATTTTGATCTTTGGCTGTTGTGGACGTCAACAATTCTCTGACGACAGCTAAAATCGACGATGGCGTTACAAAAGCTGGCAGACATCGTGCTGCCATTTCTCGGACTTGGTATTTGTCTATTGTCACGCATCTATGTATCAGAGCTTTGAATTCGCTCCCTTCTGCTTCGGGAAGGTCTGAAGTTGCCGGTTTGACTGAGATTGTTGGGTTTGTTAGAAAGACTGGATACTGTAGGAATCTTATTTGGAGCTCTCACTTACGTTTGGTCAAAACGGTTAAAATGGGATACAGTGTAGCCACGACTTCTCCCGACTTTACAATGGTACGATTATGTTAGTACTCGGCCAATGGTCTGAAATCACGATTTCTGCCGCAACATACCAGTTCTAATGCATCGACTGCGGAACTCAGCTCGTTCAGAAACACCTCTTTCAGTCTGGGAAATCTTTCAAAGAACTCATGAGCTGTGATGGAGTCCGACTTTGGTCCCATCGTCTTATTAAGAAGCCTGGAAAACATCATTCCGGCACTGTTTCGTACAGAGAAACTAGAAATCAAGTCAAATGATGAGAATCAACTCAATAGACGTTCCATGCGAAAGCCATCACTTACTTGAGTGAATGAAATCCTTGAATACAAGTTGCAAACAGATCTTCCATGCTATCTGTAAGGCGTAAACCCAAAATGGAATCCTCTACCATGCCTCTCAAAGTGTTGAAGGCATGAACCTGACAAGTATAGAAAGCTGAGGACTGCAACGACGAGAGGTCGGAGTCCGAATTGCCAATCATCTCGAGAAGTCGAAACATGGTGTATTTGAGCAGTGGCTTTCTCGACGAGGTTGCTTCATTGGTGAGAATCGATACCTAGACACGATAATGTTAGATAAACAGAAAATATACTGTTGAAATCATGCACCTAGTCATACAATTGTATCTGGAATTCCAGCACTCCTTCTCGTTATTCCAACATCGTCAGAGTTCATCATGACTAGCAAATCATCCAAAAATCGTTTTGGCAAGGATCCAAGATGTCGGCTTTTGCTGGCCAATAGACGTAAACACAACGTCTCAAATGCATTCGTTACTGCAGTAAACGCACCACGATGACGAGCCTAAACTCGGGTTGTGTTCGTCAGGAGTAACAAAGATTCAACTCTCCTAAATTTGACAACATACCATCACGGCCATTTCACGCAACAAGTCAGCAGCATTTTCAATATCTCTCACTTCAAGAAAGCATTCCTAACGTAAAAATGAACACATGTTAGAAACACCGTCAATACAGTCCGAATGTTTACGCTTACATTTTCAATGTCATCAGGAAACGGCACGTTTGACAATAAGGCATGCAACATTAATGCTGATTCCTTCACAACTCGGAATGCATATGCAACTTCTAACCCCTCATCATCAATATCAACATCAACTTCGTCGTTGCCTTCACCAAGAGAAACTTCCATAATGCTCGGCACAGCAATAGCGCAGGCCCTTCTCGCAATGGAAACCATCCTCGAGCTTTGCTTGGCAAAGAGCTTTTGTTGCTTCTCATTGGATAGTTGTATGTAGTCTACTGAAGAAAGGAGATGTTTCAAGGCAATCAAAAGTCCAAAGGAGATAGTCCAAGATGTAGAGTCTGTCATTTGCAATTCCAATAAATCCAATACTTGCACCATGACATGGTCTACACTCAGCAAAATGTTATTGCCAATTCTCAAAGACACTGCTGAGCTTACACGCACCATATGGAGAGTATTCTGTTGCTGACGTGCTCGTAGCAACGTGGATTTCTCTTTTCATCTCTCGCCCATACTTGATGGCCACTAGGTGCATCAAAAGAGCTCCCGATTCAGCTTGACTGTAGCGCTTACTGGACATCTAATTTCAATTCAGTCAGACAACCTTTCAAGAACGGCCCACTCGCGCTGATGCATACCAAAGATGTGGACAGTTTAACCAATTGCTCCAATTCGTAGCCTGCCAGCTCTCCTTCTAGACCAGCCAATAGCTCGAACGCAGCTATTCGTGTTGGGGTGTACTTATCATGAAGCAAGGTTGTGATCAAGGCTTCCACAACCGCGGTCGTATTCATGTTTACATTAAACGGACTTGTTTTGATTCTGAAATCCAGCAATACTGAAGTCTTGAATCCCTTTTCAGATTCTTGGTAGTGTTGTAAGAGCGCTAAAGCCGACTCTTTTCTTTGAAAGGTTGCTCCGGGATATGTGTTGTATATGGCGAATGACAAAATCCACTCCAAGAAGTCTCGTTTCATGTTCAGTTTACTTTGCAGTTCATCACAAATGATCTGCGATTCTAGCACCTGTTGCTGCGATGATGCTGATTTGATGACTACCTGACGGTCCAGAAAATCTCGCCAATTCTACAAACACGGACACAGGGCAAGTGAGAAAAGGAATTCGACTGGACGGAGAAACTGATATATAACGTACTGCATAGACTGTCCGTCTTATTCGGTGCAAAATCTTCTTGAAATAGCCAGAGAATCGCTGACGAAAGTCAGCAGACTGAATGGCTCCATTTGCAACAAGAAACTTTTTTACTGCATTTAAGTCCACCTCGTCAATCTCCTCCAATCCCTTGCTACCTTCACATATATAACCCAATGCGTCGATACGAGTGTTCATATCCGCATGAACAATGGCTGAAAGCAAAGTTATCTCAGATGGTGACGAGGTATGAGACTCTAGGCCGAGGAAACGTAAACTCTTATATATTGCGAATTGAGCTGAGACCTTGAGAGGTGACCCCAATGCTTCTAGTTCTAATTTAGGAAAGGTGTGAGCATAGTCGTTTTGTGCAACTTGTCAATTATTGAATTACGTACCAGCGAGAAGACATTCTGCGGCTTCTGGAGCATTTCGAATGATATCTGGTAAGACTGCTTCACTCAGCACTTTGCGAACGTTGTGGTTGTCAGACACCAACGCCTTCGACAAGGGCTGAAGCCAGAACTTCATGGCTGATGGTTGACGTTCTGCAACGGTCAAGCTATTCATATGATGGCGCAAGCATCGAACAACAAAAGCTCGTATATTCATGGCAATTTTGCGATTCCTAACAAACATAATGGTTTTTAGAAACCTAGAGACTGCACGATCAAGTTTGATCGGAGACGTACTTCATGTTTTCAAAACATATATCAAACAAATCAGGCTGTATCTTCAATAATTGCCCAATTCCAAACTTGGCTTGAATCAGCCCCAAAATTTCATATTTGGCTTTGACTTCCCAGTCTATCTTTAACACATCTAAAATGATCTGTCCAGCTAGATCATCATCAGACATCAAACGAACGGCAGCGTCTAGTAGTCCATCCAAAACGGCAGTCAACTAGCACAAGGAGAAAGATGAGAAACCTTCCGATATGAGGGCCTCGTTACCAGTCCCACCTTTGCCACAGCTGCATCGGATGTGGCATCCCACAGGCTCAACGTATAGTCAAACAATTTGCGATATACAGCAGGCGTCAAGCATTTTCTGACACCATTGTAGGAATCCATTCTTTTGGACGCGTCCAACCAAACTCCAATAGCAAAAAGGGCGTATGTTCGAATGGTAGCGTTCTGCGGAGAGCTACAGACGGCAAACATTCGACTAAATAGGGCTTCGTACAAGCTATCGTCGGATCTAAAAGTTGAGATTTGTAAGACTAACGACGATCGGCGGAAAGACTGTTTTTGAGCATACCCTGGAATAATGGATTGCAACGTAGCTGGTCTTGCGGAGGAGATCAAGGCCTGATACAAGGACAGTTGAGCATGCTCATTCCACGATTGTCTGCAAGCGCTCATTTCAGTCAACCATCGATGATTGACACCGTTCGTGGCATTTTCTATAGGCAGGCCTTGGCTTCCATGACCAAAGACCCCGATCCAGGTATTTACAGGTACAAACGAGTCCATATACAGAACCAGTGCTGTGGCAGCGACAAACTGGCCATTGTCCTGGATAATCTGTTGTCTGAATACATCTACGATACAATCGAGTATGGCCGAGACTACAACCTGGCCTTGAGCAGACGAAAATGATTTATGCCATGCATCTCCCAGCTTTGCTAACGAGGCCAATGCTGCGAAACCCTCAGAAATTCCTAGTGAAAGCGACGATGATCGAGACATCTCGTCTAGTTCATCACTAGCGTTTAACGAGTTCTCTGAAGTTGATGACATATCTATAATTCTTCGGAGAGCTGGCATCAAATATGATACCCAGTTTCTGAGGTTTTCGCAAAACTGTGTTCGATCTGGATGTTGATCGACAGACAGTTCCAAGGCTCTACATGCTGATAGAAACGACGATGCAATTGATGCGTCGGCCTCCAGATCATTCATGACGTCCAGAAGTGCGGCATCCCAAGAGATTACACATCCAAAATCCAAGCTCTCTACTCGACCAAGATTCAAGATCTGGTAAAACAGGTTTCCTAAAGCTGGGCGTACACCAACATCTAAGTCCAAAAGCATCGTTCGCGGTATGATCTCGGCCAGTGTCGAGAGGATCAGCCTGTCATCCAAATCAGTTGTCCTTTTTGATTTAACGACATGTGCTAAAAAAATTATCAATCCAACCCATTTTCGGTAAGCGTACGCTCATGGTAAGGCAGCGATCCCATAGCTAGGCTCATGAAAGCTAAACTTACCAACTTCTTTTAGCACACTGGACACCTCATCGCTTGTTAAGCTTCCTCCAAGAATTTTGATCACCTTGCTCATTATTTGGTTGTCTGGAGGTACTTTCTCGACCAAACTGTCCAGTTTGGATTTCCATACTGACTGCAAAGACGTTCTTGTCGAAGAGATTTGCTGCCTAACCGTTCTGCCCTTCCGTTTCTTCACCATAATTTGTGAGTGTTGGTGACGGCGGATTTCCGTAGAGTACTATGAGAGGGAGAGCGCAAAGGCGCTTTTCTCGCATTCATTGAACGCTTTCTCAAAAGCTTGGGGTATCTCCGTGGATAGCAGGATCAACGTGAGGCGCTTGTTGTAGTGCACTCTTTATTTGAACATTGCCTCACAATCTTTGATCACCGAACCACACCCTCATACCAAACGAGAATGCGGTTTCCTGCAGTGGAACTGCAGTTCTGTGAAAATCCATTTATATTTGTTTTATTTAACAGTTGCATATAAAGTAAATCGTGGAATACAGATGTGTGGTATGATTCTAGTCGTGATGATGTTATGCAAGAGATGAGGGTGCTGGTACGGACGATGAAGATGACGAAGAAGAAGCCGATCAGTCACAGTAAGATACTGCAGATGAAGTGGAAGATGCTGATCCAGCCGATATATTTGGAACCTGCGCAAAGAGGTACAGGATGGGTTGAGGGGTGTGTTCTCTGTCTTTATATGTAAATTGCATATTGTAACGTCTCTTCTCCTTCAAAAAGAAAAATCTCACACGGTCACGTAAACACTTTGTGCCAAGTCTTTAGTTTTATATTGATTCCATTGACGAAGTTTATCACAAATGAGTCAGAGTACCTTAATTTGTTGTACATTACAGGGTTTTAACTAGAAGGACGGCCCAACGACGAATGAGGTTTAGAATGGTTCAGACGATTTGATCAGCAAAAGCACCACCATGATTCTTTTCATGTTTTCGCAGAGATCTAATACAGATTTAACATAACGTTTAGTAACAGGCTCCTTATGGTTTTAGTCCACACAATCCATGACTTACCGAATGTGGTAATACGCTTTGCCACAGTTAATATATGAGCATACGAATGGCTTTACAGCCGAATGAGTCTAGCGTGGCGAGAGCAAAGGTTAATACAACGAGCCAAAAGGTTCATCTACACCAATGAGAATACATGCCTTGACATGAGTATTGAGACCATCTTGACGAGAAAACATTCTTCCACAATGGCAGACGAAGGGCTTATGTCCAGTATGGATCCTGACATGATTTTGCACCTTGTGTCTTTTCGAAAAGGGCTTCTGACTTCTGTTACAGTCCTTCCACATACATATGTAGCTAGCCTTCCCGCTTCCAATATGATCATCAAATACATGTGATGATAGTTCTTGAATGGTATGATATACTTGAGGACAATCATCCCAAAGACAGGGGCGTACTTTTGTGCCATCTTCAGCTCTCCCATTCACACCTGTACCTCCTTCTTCATCATCCTCGTCTTCTTCCTCCTCGTCCTCTTCTGGGTCTAAATCCATAGAGCTAGCTGAAGATTTAATGGATCTTAAAGAGTCACGAGAGGCTGATGGATGTAGATTACGCATGGTTGTGGATGATGCTTGTGGTTGTATATATTGCTGAGCGGGTGGTGGTGGCATAGCAGGTCGTATCGCCATGGCAGCCGAACCTACAGATGCGGTTCGTGTATGTTTCATTTTCATTGCTGATGATATGTCTGATCCAAAACTAGCTGATCGATGGTGACTGGAATCCTGACGATTTAGATTGGTTGGTCTTGACATGAATATACCTAAAAAGATAGTTGTGTTAGTTACATATTCTTCATTGGCATATTTGCTGCGCCGTCTTCAACCACAGCTGCTCTTTCGACAACAATTTCGGTCCCACTTTATCAATGGCTCATATAGGGCATTCCCAGACTCACCAGAATCAGATCTAAAGTCTCCCGGAATGGTTGGCTGAAGCAGAATTCCATGCACCTGTTGAGCACTTGGGTCTGGTGAAGGCTCTGTCTTTATTAGCGGCATGGCAGTTGGGAAGATACTAAACATGTTCATGTCATATGAAGCGTCCATTTGAGCATCATGCTCTGGCGATGAGATCATCGTTGGGATACCTGTATCAGATGGCGGCAAAGTTGAAGTCGGTATAGAGGGCATAGACCACTCGTTATCATTATGGTTGTGACTATGATTATGGTTGTGCTGATGGTGCTGGTGTTGTGATTCAGACATGTGCATATCGTTCAAGTGTAGATGATGATGCTCGTGAGGATCAAAAGCATGGTCACCTAAGGGATTTGTCAAGTCTACAGGAGTTGGTAAATTGACGAGCCAGTCGTGCAATTCACTCGGTGGTATGAGGAGATTGTTTACGGTATTCGTTGGGAATTCGTCCGAATAGGGATTACTTAGGACATCCGAGTAAGGGTCGGAGGTGCTGTTATTACTACCAGTACTGATATTATTATATAGCGGATGTTGCTGTTGCGATGTGGATATTGTCAGGCCAGCTTGCGAGACAGTCATTGACTGCGACAAGAATCGTTTATGATTGTTTGGGAATTTGAGCGGCGAAGTATTATTACTGCTACTAGTAGTCGGGGCATGACCATTTATGATGTGATTAGCTTCAGCATGTTGTCTGAAGGCCTCCTGCTGAGCAAAGATCTCTGAGAGCTGTGCGTGACTAGCAGGAATTGGAGTTGGTTCAGGGCTGTGGTGAGGTGAATGATGAGGAGTTGGTGGGAGTACATTTGATATATGTGCTTCCGCGATAAGATGGGCAAGAGAGCCAAGACTCGACGCCGCTTTTCTATGTGAGGGGCGAAATCTGACGACTCCCGAGTTCGAATTCCTTCGTTCCGATGCCTGAAGGAGTAAGCGAGTGTTAGTACGGGGCTAACTAGGGTTCAGGCAGCGTTTTGCGAAGAGGAATGCCGCAGCAGGCTATCAGTTCGTCAATGAAAGATGGCCAAGAAACAAACAAGCAGAGCAACTTCTCCAAACTCGGCGAGTTGCACTCACATACCATATCATGATGGGCCGGAGGCTGTTGCTGCAGCAGGACATCGTTCATGGCGACCGTAGTTGGACTCTCCATTTTGCTCTCCTATTGACCGCTCCGAGTTGGTATCTTGATTTGATAAAAACAAAATGTTGGAATAGTGTTGGGGTGTGGACATATTACAACACACCCTCCTCTATAGACTGCGAATGTGAAGGTTGGGTAGAAGCTATTCAAGCAGTTTCTTCGTGCTTGGAGGTTTTAGAACGCGTCATAAACTAGCCCATCTCTCTCCTCTTGTCAACTTGAATGATGCAAGCTTCAAGTTCGAACAAGAACGGTGACGATGCAGAACAAGATGCTCTATCAGACCTGATTCAAAAACTGAATGAGCCTCATGACAAGCTTGGTCGAGACCTTTTGTGTTCTTCTATTCAACAGGTACCTAGTACTGACTGCTACTATTTGATCCGTCAACTTGTCAGTTTGACGATCGTCAAACTGACACTTTCTCATTATAGATTCTGTCAAAGTCTTCAAAGTATTCTGTTGAAACTCAATCTGGAATAGAACTGAAGGACGGGCAGTTGCACTTTGGTGTCTTTGAAACTGACAGCTCAACCAACAGCAGCCCAACAAAGCCCAAAACAATCACTCTAAAGAACAATTATAAATCAGAAGTCAACATCAACGCTATTGCCATCATCCCTTCAACCAACATATTCTCCTTGTCAAAGACACCTCATCCACCACCTGGCCTTCATGCCAAAACACTACTTCAAGGCAAATCCTCAATAGATATATCGGTATCGTGCTCCATCCCGACAACTATTGGAACTCATTCTGGATGGCTGCTAGTCGTATGTACTCGTCGTAATGATGCCATGCCTACAAAACCGATTATATTCGCCAAACCATTGCTTGTAGTGCTACGAGGTGAAAGATTTGAGTGCGATCCTTATGCTCCTTCCTTTGTCCCGAAACACATGAAAGCACTCAATAAGCTGCCAGCATACGACGTTTGGGGTACGCCACTAGCATCGCCGAACTTTTTATTATATCAGAGTACATGGACACCGGCTCTGCTTCCTCCGCGAGCTGAAAGTTTCCATACTCCTGACCAGTCTGCTATAAATAATATGCCCTTGTCGATACCCAACTATACCAAATCCTATTGGGATCTACTCTGGACTGAAATAAATGAACGAACAAAGGAAATGGATCTATACGCCATTTACGAAACAAAAATAAACGTTGGCCCCAATAAAGTCTCTCCCGAGTATTACGAAGTATCTGTGCCGGGGCTTACACAGTCAGCGCCACATTTGATGCCAGGAGATCTTGTGGTGGTCCGAAAATACTCAAACTTTGATCAAATGCAATATTGTGTAAGTAATCAGAATGTTTTGGTTTTGAAAAAAACGATATCGGAATTGATTTAATATGTGCTTGTTGTCGTTCTCGTCCTCCGTGACATAAAACACCTCAGGTAGCCTTGTACTAACCATATATCTGGTTGTTGCCTCTTCGCTCTAGTTCTTCATCCAAGCAGCCCTTAGAGCAAAGAGTGCCATTATATTTAAACCGATTCCAAATATACCATGGTTTGAAACAGAATCAGAGACGTACAACATCCAATTCAGGCCAGCCTCTGAAATGTTACGCTGGGCAGGCCGATCTCTGTTGATGATTGATAATCAATCTCAAATACATTCCAACATTGCTGATCAATTCCGAAAATGGTTGATGCCTGAACCATCTGATGGAATCAGAAAGGAAGGACGTCTCGGATCGCCTCTTCGCTTGCCGCTGTATAATCCTCAACTGAACTTCGAACAGCAAAAAGCTATACAGGCGGTTGTGGAAGGCAATTATGGATCAGTGCCTTATGTGATATGGGGTAATTTGTTTTGTGAGATGTAGCTTGGTGCCGACTGTAACGTTGACTCTCCTCTCGTCAACTCTAGGTCCACCCGGAACTGGAAAGACTGCTACAATCACGGAAGCAATCATCCAAATTGTAAATGGCAATCCAAGCACTCGTATACTAGCCTGTGCCCCCTCAGGAAGTGCAGCAGACACTATTGCTACGTATGCATGCTTTGGAGACGTGAAAGCCTCAAGGCCCTCTTCTACGATAGTTGTCGCTTACTTTTTCTTCATTTTTATGTAGTCGTCTCGCCAAGTATTTGACGCTTGCTCAAATGTTTCGCCTCAATTCACCTCACAGGGGTGAAGCTGAAGTGCCAGATACACTCAGGATGTACTGCCACTCTGAGAATGGATTCTTCTCTTTGCCACCTTTTGCAAAGTTGATTCAGCATAGAGTCATTGTCTGTACTTGCCATGAGGCCGGCTTATTGGTCAATGCAGGTATCACGAATTTTCGGCTCTCGGAGGTATCGGTCTTGCCTGCTAACATGTCTGTTTGTTGCTGTTGACGATATTATTGCACTGTGCTCATTTTCACCTCGTACAGGTCTCCTACTTGTACAATTATTATGGAAATCAAAGCTTTCCTCATTTGCATCCCTTGGAGTTGCTGAAACTCAACACTCACTTCAGTCATCTCTTTATTGATGAGGCTGCTCAGGTTCGTATTCATTGCTGACTTTGCTGTCGGTCCGTTGAAGAGACACCGACCTGACTTTCCTCTTTGGCGCCTAGGCTACAGAACCCGAAACATTGATATCTCTATCTGTAGTGTCGCCATACTATCCACCTATATTGCCCACTGGAGCTTCGCCCACATTCAAGCTTGAACCAGCTCGACCTGCTAAAATAGTTCTCTGCGGCGACCATTGCCAGTTGGGACCATTGCTGAAAAGTGACGAAGCCAAGCCGAAACTTGGTATATCATGGTTGGAACGCTTGATGAATTTGGACTTTTATAAACGACATCCTAATGCTCGACAACAACGTCACGTATCAGCATCACCCTTATCAGATAGCAGTAGGATAGACCTCAGTAATAGTCCAGACATGAGCTTGCAGGATGTCGTACCGCCATTTGCCAACTTGATTCGGAACTATCGCTCGCATCCTACTCAACTTATGGTGCCGTCATATTTATTTTACGGAGATACTCTGGAGCCTTGTGGCAACAAAAAAGTCATTGAGATGTTTCTTGATCATCCAATCCTGCCCAACAAGCAGGTGCCAATCGTGTTCTATGGAATCGAAGATAACGACACTGGAGATATAGGTATGAGACCCACTCAAAATCTCGGTGCCCCATGTTTGCTTTTCATTGTGTGTCTCCTGTTCCTCCAATTATCGCCAAACTGATATTTCCATTATTCTTTGATTTCTTAGAGGGATGGAATTGGTATAACGAAGCTGAGTTAGGCCAGCTGGTCAAAACTGTAAAAAGACTAGTGTTTGGGGAAGACGGATTATCACCAGAAGTACATGTAGGACCAACAGATATAGGTGTCATTTCTCCCTTCCGTGAGCAAGTTCGACGTATTCGTCAAGCTCTGCGTCAAGAGAAGTTGAGAGACGTGAACGTTGGTAAGCAACATGACACTTTGCTGCTAAGTTTTTGCTCGCACTCAAAACCTTATCTCTGAACTATGGTCTCTATAAACATCACAGGTACTGTTGAAGATTATCAAGGGAAAGAATTCAAAGTGATTCTCATCTCAACAGTCCGTTCACAGCACCGATTCCTATCTGGTGATGTGGATCGCGATATTGGCCTAGTCCACTTCCGTAAACGACTAAATGTAGCAATCACACGAGCCATGGCTCTCCTCGTCGTAATCGGAAACCCGCACTTGCTAGGATACGACGTGAACTGGACATCATTCATGTCATTCGTATATCGTCACGGATGCTTTGAAGGATGCCTACCACCCTTACGTGTCCTCTCATTCTCTCGAGACACTGAAATCAGTCGCTTAGAAAAGGCGTGGCTGCATTTTCACTCTCTACAGAAGTCGAATCCAAAGGAATGGCTTGGTAGTGGGGGTATGGGAGTCGCAGAGTTGAACAAGAAGTTTATTGGGTTGGATTTCGATGAGCATGCTGTTTATGATCATCAAGTTGAGCAAGGAGAAGATGAGGAAGAGGAAGAAGAGGATGATGGTATTGAAGTTGAGATTGGGTCGGATGATGCCAGTACTGTTTCGATTGAAATTTCGGATTGAAAGATCTTGTTCAGTTTGCATATATTTTTATTTGTTTAAAAGGAAGAGCAAGAAGAGCTACATATAAATAAACAACCTCATGTCATACACACAGAATATGAAGTAGTGTCGTTGTTAGCTGTTTCTGGTGTGTTAACTTCAGACACTTGGAACGTGAACACTTCCACCTGGGCACGAAATCAGGCAGGATTTCGACACTTCTTCATGATATTACCAGAATGTTGCTACCTGTCCTAAAAAAAACCTGCAAATGTAGTCGCCATCGGTTTTCGCCTTCTTTTGGAATGAATCGAGAGCATATGTCCGCTGACGCTAATCACACAGTATCTTCTGTCAGATTCCTATTTTACGACCAGTGAAAATCCAATATATACTTGCCCAAATGTTGGTACTCTCAAAAAAACAACAGTGTACGAGTGATTCCAAAGGAATGGATCCAAACGCTTCCACTGAATGCTCGTTCAATAATAAGGAAACGTTTCCCCTCAACTGATCGAACCAAATATCACTGACATATCATCAAATCCTCCATGGTCGTCGTGAATAAATTAAAAAACACCTCTATTTTTGAGTGAATGCGAGAAACAGTACAACAGTACTGGCAAATGTCTTGGCAAATAATGACGTTACCACTAATTCTCATCTTCTACGTTCTAGGCGTCAAATGCACTGGGATCAATCTTGATTCCAAACTGTGCTTCCAACGCAACTCTCATCTCTTGATCTAGCAAGTCCTCAAACCCTGCACCAGGATTCCCCCATATCTGACCACGGATGAATTGTAGCCAGCGCTGAAAGTAAAAGACTGTCGATGCAACCTGGAAGAATCACCAAAAAAAACGGCCAAGTAAGAGACTCTATGGCGGGCAACCAAAACACACGCAACAAGCACTTACAAACAAGCTCGACTTGAACAGATAATAATTCATCCTTGAGACAACAAAGAATCCAATAGTGTTTGATTGACGAGATGCTACTAGTGCTTTCGAATTGTCATTCGATAACTTCATATTGCGATCCCACAATGACCATGAGTCTCCGAGTCCTCTAACAGCCCAATCGGCCATGATGTTGACTCTATTCACAGGTGATCCAAAGTTCTTGTTGTTGGACCTGACTAGATTCAGGTTTCGGCCGATAAAGATTAGTTCTTTTGGGAGCAGCTAAGTTATTGAAATGGAAGGGAGATAGTGTGAGGCAAGAAAAAATCCCCTCAATAATAAATGCAAGGTGCAAATTCGCGGTTACCTCTGTATCTTTCATGAAATGTTTCACTCGTTCCTTCGCCTGCACTTGCATGTCGAAAAGTTCTTTCGCACTCGGCCGTTGATCTCCACTGTGTATTGTTTTGCCTGGTGACCTATTAACAACCAGGCGGTTAGTATACATCACTATTCGTAAAAAGCTTTTGTAACCAATACCATGGTCTTTGCAGTGTCGAGCTAGCCAACATCTGTACATCTCTTATACCCCAACTCTGCGCTATTCTCTCCATGCTCGGAATGTCTCCAGTGCTAAAAAATTGAATGTGAGTTTCTTTGCGTTCCAAGTAGTTGATCCAGACACAACACTTACAATAGAGACTTCCAAAACAAACAGTAATTATGTCGAAACACGTCCTCTGCTTGTACATACAATCCATGCTAGAAAGTAATTAGGAAGTATTCAGAATCCTGTTCGTTTTTGCCTCCAAATAAAGCAACAAGTGCATTTAGTACTCACATCCAAGAGAACCAACTGCTGTTTCTTGGTTTGCGGATGCCGCCTGACCAGCATATTGCCGACGTGTGGATCACAATGTACAAATCCACTCTTGAATATCTGATCAGCAAAGACCTCGACACATGTAGTCATGGTCTCTTCCACGTCATATCCTTCAGATTTCAACCTTGCCACGTCACCAAACTTAACACCCTCAATCCATTCAGCAGTCAACACTCTTGTTGACGTTAAATCATGGTATGCTTTAGGAACATGTACTCGTTCTCTCAATCTCGGTTCTTGTAGGATTTGTGCTTTACATTTCTCGGCATTTGCTGCCTCATTGATGAAATCTGCTTCCTTTTTCACTTGCTGAATTATATAGTCTGCGCTCCAGTACAGCGGTATATCGAATAGCTTCTCGAATAGGAAAACCAGGAGTTTGTATGTTTGCAGGTCCCAGTACATTTGGACTTTAATGTAGGGCTTCTGTACTTTTACAGCTAGTTGTGTTCCATCTTGTAGCCTAGGTGTGAACAGAAATGTCAGAGCATACTGCGACAATTGAAGATTGTACGCGTCACGGTTTTTTGGCCTTACGTTGCTCTATGAACCTGCGCTATGGAGGCAGAAGCTATGGGCACTTCATCAAACGTGGCAAACATTTCAAGTGGTGTCTTGTTGAATTCCTCCTTGAAAATCTTCTCCACGGCTGCATAATCGACATGTGGAGCTTCATCATACAAGACTTTGAAGGTCTGTACGTATTGCGGTGGGAGAACGTGGTTGAGCGAAGCGATTTGTTGTCCGAATTTGATAAATCTGCAGAAAAGCGGGAAATTAGAGAGAGATCAGGTTGAATCTTCCATCTTGGACACGGAATCAGCTCATAGATCGGATGTAAGCAATCAAGCTTTAGAAACACACTCACAATCCTCCATTCTGCAAACAGGTGTCCAAGATCAGTTTACTCGCTCTTTGGTGCACTCCTTCCACACGACCTTCACCAGGCTGAAAGTTCAGTTTATAATCGACCGACAAGATGGCGCCTATGGAGAATCATATTAAGATGGGGTTAGCAAAAATGTTGATCGTTGACGTGTCAACACTCTGATCAAGCAGATTCAAGCCCGCAAACCTTCATACCAGCTACAAGAGTGCGCAGATCTCTTGTAAACGTCGAGTAATTCAACGTGTTATCAGCTACAAAGAAGGATCCGATGGCAACAGCTCCATAGCCCAATCTGCGAAAGTTCCGCAGAGATCGAAAGCTCATGTCGCGAGTGAGTGATGATGACGTGGAATGCCAAGAAGTATCTATTGATGATAGATCCGACACTTCAAACTCTTCTCTGCAAGGCTCGCCCGCCTCAGATTTTTCTTCCTGACGCTTGGTTGGTGGGTTTAGATATGTGGGTTTTTTTCGATTTGTGCTGGCAGAAAAGTGCGATCGGCGGCACAAAACAACATCAATTTGGAACCGCATCAACGCGATTCGCGATTCCACACGTTGTATTTCATACCTCGATGCGATTTTGTCGTCGTGCACCAAACCATGAAATAAAACCCAAATCCACGCCAAAAAAGCATTTATTGTTTACGTATGGATGCAAAATGCGATTTAGTAGCTTAAATTATTCAGTTCCATCTACGATTTAGATCCAAGCGTCTTACCACCACCACCAGATGCAACAGACGGTTGTAACGCCTGTGTAGTTTTAAACGATATGATATTGTTCTCCAATGTCACGATATCATCTTCTCCCATCTATAATATACGATAGAAGCTTCAGCATGTCATGAGATCTCCTTACTCGTCAACCACCTGTGCCGTCATCACGAACCATCACAAAGATACGGTACTCACCCTGACATTGCCGACCGTCTCAGCGTACCAGTAATACAGATACAGTTGATCAGACACAAGCTTCGCAAACTCCCTAACAGTTGTACCAGGTCTGATCAATATGCAGTCCCTGAAAATGCCCTTGTCACGACCAATTTCTCCAGAGAAATTGTTTATGTTCTTGACTGGGAAAGCGGGTATGACACCCAGCAGCTCTACAGCACGTTTAAGCGTATCTGTGACGCCGGTATTTCCATAGCGAAACAAGACTAAATCCTGGACTTTCTCAAGTCGACTACGTTTGAGTGAGAGAATATGTAATATGTGAGGGTCTTATTGATGAGTCAAGTAAAACTCAAATAACACATACGATCGAGTCTTTTCATCCAATGGTTTGAGTTTCAGTTCGTCAGGAGTATCTGGCTATTTGTAAGCACGAGTTAAAAAGGAAAAATGGCACACGCCTTGCAGATGCCATAAGGGACAATAGCTTCTCGTCTTCACATAACACGAAACAGATTTCACAGAGTCTTACCGGCTGATCTTCACTCAATTCAAAGTGATCGGCACCCTCCACGTAATTTATGAAGCGTTGCTTATGCAGCCTTCTAAGAAAGTTCTCAGCCAGTGCACTCGTCAAGACGATCTTGGACTAGGGAGTGAAGTAGGATGTTGAAATTGGTTAGTAAAAAGCATCATACAGGAGCACGAAAAAGAATCGAATTGAATTTCATTTGAATTCCTCCAATAACTTTTTTTTTTTTGCACTCAGCAGTTTCAAATTACCTGATCATAACGACGACATATCCGATCAATGTTCTTGTCGGAATCAGGCAAGTCAATCTTATTTAGGGCCTGTTGGTGTGAAAACCGAGGGTGTGAGAAAAGAAACGCTGAAATTGCGATACCAGATAGGCGTTTCTCACCACAACAGTAGGAAATCTCACATCCAGAAAGGTATCGACAAAGTCTTTCACCTTGCCGTCATCCCACGCTTCTAATGGATCTTTTATTCCTGACTTGTCTAGCACTTTCTGTGTTAGAGCTAGATTACACCCATATCCACTTAGTTGTAATTGCAAGGTTTCAGCTACTGCTTGTTCTAAGATCAACCAAAAAAATTGGCCACTGAGCCTGCTGGAGCTATGACTTTATGTCAGACGGCTTACTGGTAGCAACATGCCTCCTAACTGTATTGTTCCATTTCTTCAACAAATTATTTAAAATCCACCTATTTCCCAAGGAGAAACCAGAATTTCAGCGTCATGTCACAGAAATGCCCACAAACAAACTCCCATTCATCAAGTCCTATAGAGTCACATACATGCGAATCTCAGATATCAGCCAATCAATATCATTAATTGGATCATAGTTCAGTGTTTCCTTTCCATCCTGATCAGTAGTGCCACTGACATCCACAACGTGGATAAACCCATCCGCAGTCCGTAAGTCGTCCAGGAATTGGTTTCCAAGTCCAGCGCCTTCTGACGCTCCAGGCACACTATATGTGATTCAGTTTTCAAGTTTCAAACAAACTCAAGACCACGGAACAAACGTACAGTCCTGCGACATCTAGAATCCTAACCGGCACGAACCGTTTACCGTCCACGCATTTTCCTATTTGGAAAAAATAGTCAGCATCTGTCCAACGTCTGAAGCTTTTTTGCCTCACCATATCTAGGCCTACACTGTGCCTGCTTCCCGAATCTCTTACAAGGG
This sequence comes from Synchytrium microbalum, assembly GCF_006535985.1. Taxonomy (NCBI): domain Eukaryota; kingdom Fungi; phylum Chytridiomycota; class Chytridiomycetes; order Synchytriales; family Synchytriaceae; genus Synchytrium; species Synchytrium microbalum. Next base: position 141,228 of record NW_022158379.1, read on the forward strand.
CACTCAAAAGGACAATAAGCCTACATAAAATTCACATTTGGGTCAGTTCAGCTCTTGCTGTGTTGTGATGCGTCCTTGACAAAACACAAAAAGTAATGACAACGTAAATGCCAGCTCAAAGCGTCTAAACAACATGAACAAGTAACATTCAACTGCTAGCTTTAAAACGATGCTTACAACACCGGTATTTGGAGTGATCGTCGTGAAGGGGAAATTGCCAACTTTGCTAGTTGCATCAGTTAGAGCATTCAGAAAGCTTGATTTTCCTAGTAATGAAGACGTTGATTAGAGAAACGATATCTAATATTTGATGCTGACCTACCGGCTGATGGCTTGCCAACACATGCTATTAGCACGTCCTTCATCTTTTGGGAGTTTGGAAGAATCGATCAAACGTTGCTTGTGATCAGCCAAAAAATTGGAACGGCCTGACGTGCCATGGAAATTTCCATTCATTACGCGTTTGTACACCGTGTCTCTGCTCTATTTGCTGTTCAAGATTAAACTGATGACTCGCCTATCAGCACACAAAACACGGACGCTTCTGTCCACACCGAACGATACAATTTACAATCCATCGGCGTAATATCGAAAAGTATATATTCTCGGGGAGTGGTAGTCGTAGCAAACAACAAAAAACAAACAAAGGTAATCTTGTGGGGTGTGTGGGGGTCACTAACTCATAAACGACAAGCAAATACTACAATAACAAGATGACGAGCGAGCGAGAGGGAGAGTTTTTCAGAGGATCATACATCCACCACGTTTCTTGCTACTTCTTCGGGTCACCGTTAACCCAGCACGAGTGGCATGTTCAAACACTTCCTTGACATTGTAGTTGTTTCTTGCACTACATTCAATGTATCGGTAGGCATGGATGCGATCTGCGACTGCCTTGCCCTTTTAAGAAGAAGGGTTTGTAGATATGTGAGTAAAATGAGTTCTTGTCACAAATGAGTCCAAGGGAATATATGGTTTCGTTTGCTTGGTCATGTTACCTGTTGAGTAGTGACTGGTGATTGGTTTGTTTTTCGCAATTCTTCAATCGTCTTTGGATCATCACGTAAATCTACTTTACAGCCCACTAGCAGGAAGGGCAAGTCTTTGCAAAAGTGGTTGACTTCGGAAATCCACTACAAATGAAAACACAAGAGAGGGAGAAATAAAGTAAGTAAAAGCAAAAAATACGAAATTGGCTATCTGCATCACAGGCGAATCTACAGCTAAAGCACGTCTTGTCCAATACATCACATCATACACATTGGGTATATTCTGCGTTTTTTGTCGTCTGCCGTCAACCTCTCAGCATCACCTCACTGAACAGGCTCTGCAACAGTCTCTCAACCACACGTACCTTTTCTTGTACGTTTTCTAATGAATCAGGAGCATCGATAGCGAAACAGATGAGGATGACGTGTGAATCTGGATATGATAGAGGACGTAGACGATCATAATCTTCTTGACCAGCAGTATCCCATAATGCCAATTCGATTTCTTTTCCATCTACCACAATGTCTGCGACATAGTTTTCGAATACGGTTGGGACATACACCTGTTTGGTAGTGATGAGCGTTAGATCAGCGGAAGTGACGACATGACTAGCAGATGACATGGTTCATGATGATTTGGCATAGGAAAGAACCACAGTGCATGAGCGTCGTGCATCCAACTTCACTTTCTTCGCCCATATTTGGGGCTTCCACCAACAACCATCGTCCACGAACTCCTTTCAATCCAGCTCCAACAAGCTCTTCTTATCATCACTACTAATGCCACTCATCTGCAACAATCAAATCATGAATGCTATATAAACATACCTCTGGAAAAGTACCCTTTGAAAAGACAATCAACAAGCAAGTTTTACCACAAGCACCGTCTCCGACAATGACGAGCTTTCGTCGAATCTTCCTGTCATTGCCGTCAGCCATTTCGAGTATATGATAATTATGTAAGGGAGTTGTTTTTGGTGTGGTGGGTCGTTGTAAATGGATGAGACTTTATCAAATACACCTCAAACTAATATATACACTATAATGAGAGAAATCGAGTTGGTTAGTTTCGATTCAGATCACGGTCGTTGCTAGTTCGGCTGAAGCACTGCCCTCCACCACCCAATAACAAAATCGAAGCCCAGCCGTCAGATGTCGTGGCTTCACACCAACAAGAAAGAGCGAGCTTTAAAGGGAGGACATCTCTCTGACATGAATTTTTGCAATCGAAATTCAGCAGACTTTCCCATCCCGAGCTACACTGCTGGCTTCTCTGACACGCGCACAATCAAGTAAATCCCCTCCCAACAATACGGCGCGACTTCCTCATTAATCTGCCAAAGTATTTCTACAAGCTGGAAGAAAAGGCATACCTGTTCTCTTAATTTTCTACCTCTTTTCTTTCTCCTATTTATTAGCTCTCTAAAAACAAGATGTCTGTTTCTGTTGAGTTTGACGAACAAGGTGAGAAACGCTGATTGGGTTGACCCTCAATGGAAAGCTTCGAGAAGCCCGTCCGGATTGCAATTCAACATCTAGAGCTGGGAGGCGAGGAGCTGTTTGCTGTACGTGACTGGCGATCGCTTGTATAGAGTCGTGAGAGCGAGTTGTGATTTCCTGCTACAGTCCCGATCTGTGCGTCCACGAGGACGGCTCATAAACATGTATTCTGTGTCGATTTAGCCTTACGTACGTGTATCGCATAGCAGACCTCAGTGTGTTTGATCTCTACAGAGCTTCTATTTATTCGAACAATGAGATCCCTCAACTTTCGCTCCCAAAGGCACGTCCTTTCTATAAGGAGCGCGGTAGATGCATTCAAAATCACGTAAATTCAGGCTTTCTCAATCTCTATGGCTCTAAATCCCAGATCTCATAACGCCCTTCCCAAGTTCCGTAAACTCCAACCGAAAATGACAGAATTGGTGATGGATTACCTTTCCAAGGTACAAGACAACCCAATATGGGATGCTCTGTACGAGTTCATGCCCTACAGGAGGCCACAGGACGGTCTATATGCACGCGGCTCCCTAGACAAATATGTCGTTGCCCTCCTCACTGTGATCATCTTGCTGGTATGAGTTCATTGCAGTTTAAAGCAGATGCAGCGAAACTAGTTATAATTCTAATTGATTTACTCTGCGCTACAGGCCAGGATAGTCTTCAAAAACATAGTGTCCAATCCCATTGGTCGACATTACAATGTCCAAAAGAGACAGTTTAAATCCTACACTTGGCAGTCCTGGCTTGCTATCTGCCATACCGTGTCCATGTGCTGGGGTCTGTATCTGTTCTACACAGAACCATTAGAGTATTGGAAGGATTTAACTCTGGTCTGGTATGTGTGTACTGCCTCCCAGAGTCGGAGTCTGGAAACCCGGGATCTAGATCAAGATTGTCGGTTGTGGTTGAAGGGAGAGCAAGCAGAGAGATGCATTTGCATATGGTGGAATGCATTTGAAAGGATCTGTACCTATCTCTGCCTCTCACTCCAACAACTGCCGGCTCTATGCTCAAACTTACCCAATCTCTCAAAACAGGAAAGGCTACCCTGGCCCACAGATGTACCTCTCATTCAACTTGAAACTCTACTACCTAACTGAACTGGCTTACTGGTGGCACCATCTCATCGTCCTACAAACAATCACTCCAAGAAGATACGACTATTCGCTTATGATGGGGCATCACACTGTTACTATTGCGCTAATAACTCTGTCGTATCACATGAATTTCCAAATGCTGGGTCATGTTATCATGTTCTTGTAAGTGCCGTCGTTGTATATGTGTTGTTTCACAACTGTATGATGCGAGTTGCGGTAAACGTATGACACGCTCACTTCGTAACTCAGCACAACCCTCTTTTCCTCGTAGATTCGATGTGGCAGATGTGTTTCTAGCACTATCAAAAGCACTGAAATATTGTGGAGCACATACCATAGTAGATATCCTAACAGTCATGTTTACTGTATCGTGGCTCTTGACGAGACATGTTGGAATGGGCTTTGTTATTAGAAGTGTCATGATGGATGCTCCCGTTCTCATGCCAAACAAGGTCTGGGATCCAGAGATTGGAAATTATTATTCGTGAGTGTTGTTTATAGTGTGATTACGACGGTGCACCAGTTCGTCTCGTTGAACATTGTCGTGATCTTGTACCCTTTTTTGTGCTACGACTCTATAAGAACTCCTGATTATTCTGACATTCGGTTCGCTATCGACAGGTGGAATGTATACTACTTCTTTCTGGCACTGTTTCTTGCACTGGAACTAATGTGTGCATACTGGATGTATCTCATTTTAAAGATTGCATGGAACATGTTACGAGGTAAACAGAAACAGAGGAAATTGCGAGGCAAAAAGAATCGCTCGAATCAGCCAAGTTGACCACCAACTTTCACACACGTCTAACCACAACTCTCCATTTCCAACAGGGCAACATGCTGACGATGATCGCAGTGACATTGATGAAGACGAGGAGGTGGAAGAAGAAGTGAAAGAACCAGTGAAAAAACATGAAAAGACACCAGCTGCCAAACATACTAGTAATGGAAAGGCTGATAATGCTACTAATGGTCTCAGGAAGAGGAGTGTAAGTTATTTGAGTGTTGCCGACGACGAACGGTCGGAGCAACACACTATTACATCGGTCATCAGATTTTTTTGCGTCATGATGTGGTCTAATGCAAACTTTTGTTTTAATAGTAAACAAACTTTATATGTACACTTCTTATATTCTTTGCTGTCCATGTTCTTTCTTGCGCCTACATGTTTCTTCTTGCAGAATACAAGCTCTCCTTTTTTTCAAGAATTCAATATAATATAAAGATAATTCTATGATTCTTGTTTCACCTTCTTACCCTTCTTGCTCTTTTTCGGCTCTTTCGGTTCTTCTATTTTCGTTACTACTGCTGGTTCGACCTGCGGTTGCTCTTTATTCTTTGACTGCATCTTCTTTATCACCTTTTCAGTCTTGACAATAGTCTTTACAACAGCTGATTCCTCAACTACAGCAGCGACTACTTGCTGCTGCTGCTGCATCGACCGCTCGTCCATACCTTGCTCAACACTCTTATTCTTTCGTTTCCTAACTAGCAGTTTCTCCTCTGGTATATCCTGCTGCTCTTCTTCTTCCAACACTTGTTCAACCACCTCTTCATACTCTTCAGTTTTGAGATTCACTAAATCATCTGACGATGATAACTGACTGTTGTTATTGTTATTATTCGATATTGTTCGTTCAGGTTTTACGTGTACTCGTTTCGGTGCTGGAGATGGCGGCGCTCCCTGCTCGTCTTCGTAATCGTCGTGAGTGGCTGGTAGTGGTGGTTGTGATGATAATGAGGTGGAGGGTATGAGGCCCGTGGTTTGCGGGGATAGACGTAGTGAGCCTGATATTGAGAGCATGCTGTTTCGTTTCACTAGACTGTGAGCCGGGAGAGAGATGTGAGAAGATGTTGAATCGCACGAGCAGAAAAGGCCCAGCTTAGATATGAACTTAGAATTGATTGAATGTCTTTTCTAGCTCCCCAATGCAATATAATTCCCGTTTGAAATACCAACATGCACACATAAACATGCACGCAGAGGCCAAAAGCCTTCGCACTTACTCTGCAACAGTAAACCTCATAACAGAACCCACACCGACGGCCTCCATTCTCTTAACATGCAGCCAGCACCACTCGTCCTCATTCCATATGTACTCGTCCCTCCTGATAGCATCAGCGGGGATACTAGCATTAAATGTTCCAAACACGAGCAGGCCTATGTGATCTGGCGATGTCTTGTTGACTATTCCGACTAGATTTGATCGTAGTTGTGGGGCAAAGAGAGTCAGGATGACGGATATAGGGATTATGAGGTATGGATTGTCGTTTATGATTTTGGCGGAGGTGTTTAAGAGGGTTATGTGTTTGTATGAGAGGAGGACGCCGTCTAGTTCTGGCATGTATCTGGGGTGTGAGAGGGGGGTTTGATATGAGTGAATAGAAGAGTCAAGATAACTAAGAATATGTTTTCTTTGTGTGTGTTGCTCGCGAAGCTTCCACAGAACTGAGCATCCCTTTTTTTTGCAACATTATTTTGATGTCCCGACAGCTTGGACTCACTTTATGAGGAATTGGTTGAGATAAGACTGTATTCCGTCCATGACGTTGCTTGCAAAGAGTGGTGGTAGATGTATCTGCCATGATACTTTGACTTGTTTGAATGGCGACGTTAATTGCGTTTCCTGTAGTTCGTCTTGCTGCTGCATTTCAGCTGCAGGCCTCTTCTTGGATGATCGCGATGTCATGCCGTGTATGCTATAGATAGGGATCAATGTTTATCTTGAGGCTTGATCGCCTGCAATGTCTTGTATCTGTGATCAACTGAAACAAAAAAAGCAGATGGAGGCGGATTGAATGGAAACGCCGAGCTTCCAAACACGAGGACTTTATAGATTATCTCAGCTTAGGCGTGAAATCATTAATGTGATCTTGTAGCCATAGTTAAAAAGAGGTTCGACGGCTAAGAATCGCGTAAAAGATGAAGACGAAAGTACAGCTCGGATGATGATCAAGTAGTCAAAGCCAGCTCCACACAACGCGTATATACACGTTTTTAGGATGATCCGCATACTTTGTTCGCTCTGTTTTAAACAACATTCTCGCTTAAACTCTCCTCGTGTATTCGTGGTTTCCAAATAATCTATCCAAACACATACCAGGCGAATACATTACATCAACGCATACCATACTCCACCCATAGCATACCCATATACCCTGTAATTATAAATGGCGTCCTCATCATCCGCTGCCTCGTCATCATCAAATCCACCACAAACATCGGAACAGACAGAACTGCAAAATCCAGCAGAGGTCCTAGAAGAAGCTCAAGCTTGTGTCGCCAGAAAGGACTATCAAAAGGCTACCGACAAATTCACGCAACTCATTGATGTCGCTCCCCCTACTGCAAACATGGCATTGGCTTACATGTCTAGGAGTCTGTGTTTCTGGGAGTTGAAGGACTATCAGTCTGCACTAGATGATGCCATGAAGGCTCATGACTGTGAGGATATCATTACGGTGAGTACATGTGATTGATGGAGTGTTTCTTGTTGTTGGAGGTGTTTGTGAGTGAGATTGTGAGTTATTTTACATGAGGAATACATTGAAAATATGATCCGTGTTTCCTTGATCAAAGTAATCATATACTCATGACTCTCATTGCTAACTACCATATACCCGCAGCCAAATGAGATCCTACACGGAGCATTCAACTCAAAAGCTGCGTCAGCCTTCCAAATAGCAGCATGTTGTGGAAAGCTCGGTCGCGGTGCTGCCGTTGTCTCAAAATACCAAAAGATCGCCACAGACATGCTAAAAGTAACCGCAGCAGCATACGAAAAGGCCAACGCTCTCAAAGATGAAGGAAACGACTACTTCAAACGTGGATGGCTAGAACTTGCCCTCGCCAAATACGAAGAAGGACTCAAACTAGATCCACTAAATGTCGCACTCATGGGCAACATCTGTCAAGCACTCTTGAAAATGAATAGGCTGGATGAAGCTGCTGATATCGCACATCGGTGTACCGAGACAAGACCTGAATGGCCGAAAGGATGGTATAGGAAGGGAATGGTGTTGATGAAGAAGAAACATTATAGTGACGCAGTGTCTGCCTTCCAAACCGCATTATCGTGTCCAGGTGCATCTGACGACGATGCAGGTGTAGAAGATATCAAGTCGGCATACATGCAGGCTGTAACCATGGCGCAAAAGACGGAAGCTGCTAGAGGCGGGTTTGATAAACAGTATATGGGGATTATGATGCAGATGAGATCCAAGTCTTGGAATATTTATGAATGGTATTCAAAGAGTAGGATGACTGCAGAGATGTGGAATTTGAGGGATTGGAAGGAGAAGTGTGCTGCGAATTGTCAGAAGGATGCTAGTTTGACAGAGTTGATTGATCGGGCTATGGCGACAAAGTTTACAATGAAGAAGGGGTCTTTGCCTATGGATGTTTTCAAGTGGAAGGAAGGATCTGCTGTAAGTGGATGTAATTGTTGATGTGACTTTCATAGTTTTTTGGTGCTGCATATGGCAGCGGTCTTTGTCGAAGTTTGCTCAACTTTGTTTGAGTTACCACGTACCTCTTGCTCAATTTGCTTTTATCGTCAACTTGCAATGGTGTTACGTCAACTTGCAAGTGCACATCTTCAAAGAAATTTGGATTATTGGATTTGGTCAACTGAACCCCTCCTTTGTTTAGCCACCAAGGACAGCCATGGCAGCCTTCACAATACCCATAACACCACTCGTATCCCTCGTAATCATGCACTATATAATAAGTAAATCCTTTCCATCCCACAAATGGTCCATGGTCTGGACCTTCCAAGCTGAACGCAGCCTCTTCGAAGGATCCATGCTCGCACCACATGTATCTCACCACAAAACATACGCCTTCCTCATATCCAAAGACTCGAAAATAATAATCGACATATTCGGTATCTGGGCCTACGATGCAGGCGGCGAGGACGAACCAGAAAAAAATTGGGTTGACTTGCTGGTTGAAGCTGGTCTCAAAGCTGGTAAACCGAGTGAGAGGGATAAACAGTCTGATGATCCAAAACTGAGGAATCAGCCATGGACTTTTTATACAAGTGATGATCGGTCCGAGTTTTTAGAGTTTATTGAAGCTGGTGCTAAGGTAGAGAGGGCAGAAGCTGAATGGGTTAAGGTTGAACAGGATGAAAAGAAGAAGGCTGAGGATGAACGCAAGAAGAAGGCTGAGGATGCGAGGGATGCTAAGAGGAGTGCGGATTTGAAAAAGATGGCGGAGGAGGCTAGAGCAGTTAAGGCTGCCAATGCTGCTGCTAATGCCAATAATAATAGTGGTGATGGTAGCGGTGAAAACAAGGAATCTTCACCAGTCAGTACATTCCAAGCTCCATTTGATGTATCGACGCTACCGAAAAAGGAAGGACTATCAACCAACTTTTATATACTTGCTGCTATTGTTGGGGTTGTGCTTGCAATGCTGGCGTATTATATGGGGCTGGCTTCTCCGACTACGGCAACGCCAAGTAGTGGTGATGGTACTGCTGCTTGAGTTGGAAGGTTATAGATTTGGTTGCGGTTTGAGAGATTGTTTATTATTATACCCATGAAGATGATGAAAGACACACACAAAGCATAGTTTGTAATGTTAAGAAAACCAATATAAAATGAACTGAACGCAACAAAAAGCGATGCGGGTTCGCCTTTTAATGACGAGTGTGTATCATTGTTTCCCTGCCGCAGATATAGCACATGAATGCTTGAGATGGCTTCTCAACACGGAAGCATTGGTTGGAGAATCTTGAGTTCTGGGAGAACGAGAAGGAAGTGTAGTGTTGTTCAAAAATATTGAAAAAGTATTTCCCGAATGCTCGATGTAACATTTTTCAGTGGCGTCCAAAAATTCAGCGAAGGGATCAGACGGGAGCGAGAGCTCAGACTCGAGAACACGAAGGAATCTCTCACGTTTGGCAACACGTTTCTCGATGACGTCTTCGGTGCGATCTTCAGAAACGATCTCATCTTATTCGGCTCCAAGACCAGTCGGGCACTTGATAAAACCAAGAATGGAGCATCCTTGTTCTCCACTTTTTCGATTGAAAATCTTCGTCACAATACAATTATTTGTCTCTCTTTCACTTGGTCTCTCTTTCACTTGGTCTCTTTCTCAAGATGTGGTATATAACAGAATACGAAAAGAACACCTTATCTAGAGGATATTCCCTCCTTTGGCTCTTCGAAGAGCATACCTTGCCCAGTTCATGTGTGTCTACAACACTCTGGCCCTCAAATGCACCACAGGGTAAGAAACGTCATACCAGAAACTAAGCACACACAGTCAAAGATATGAAGTTTGTCTAGTGAAAAATAATGTACAGCCAACGAAAAGGAAAAGGTAATTATTGGGTCGTAATGATAAAGTTATTGGATCCCTTGGCTTGTATCGTAGGAGTTGGAGTATTAGGAACGGCCTTGAATTCCACGTTGATTGTTTGCGTATTTGAGTTCTTGGGTATGTTGATTTGCAATCTAGCAAGTGGAGTGAGTTTTCGTTTTAGCGCACCAAAGGAAGTAGGGAAACCTGCGACAATGACACATACTTGTTGTCAACAGATATCTTCATCACTCGCTTCTTGGCCTTGAGGGCAGCAATAATCCGACTGACGAACTCAATAGCATATTCATCAGATCGGTACAGCACATCTCCCCTTGCTTCTCCACGAACATGCAGAGCAAAGAATCCATCTCGTAAAAGTGACAATGATGCACCCGAAATGTTTGTCAATTGAATGGATTCTTTGCTTGTTGAGCCTTCGAGTGAGTAAATTTGGGTGTCGGTTAAGACGAGGTATCGTTCAACTGCTTTGGAGGCATTGTGACGGTGGTGTTTAACAGCAGGGATAGCAGAAAGCAGTGTTTCTAGAAATATCATTAACATGAATATCGTTTTTGGGTCTACTGAAGGTTCAAAGACGAACGTACCAGATTGTGGGACTGTCCACTTCACTTTCTTGCCGCCAAGTTCAATGTGGTCTGGGACGAACTTGATAGGAAGCCTATACAATCGAGGTATTACTAGGGCGTTTCTTTGGGGGGTTTTTTTCCTGTTGCGTTTTCTTTCACAAACCACTTACGTTGAGCCATACGTAGCCTTTTTACTCAAAAAATCTGAAGCGCTGGCCTTCCAAGCCAAAGCTTCCGTTTGTTCAGCGGTTAGAGATTTTCGGTACGATTTTGCCTACAAAAGTAGTGTCAGGCCGAATGGCAGAAAAAGAAGAAAAGGATAAACCGAAATAATGTCGTAACCCCGAACGCACCATAACGCGACAATAGATCGTTTTCATCAGCTCCACAGCAATCTTGGATTTCCGGTTCTGTGCAATCTTGGGCCATTTCATAGTCCTCCATTCCTTGCCAGCCTTAATACATGCATCACGAGCATTCAAAAAGTACTTTCTGTACATGTAATGACGGAAGACTCTTTGGATCGTTGGTGCCGCGTATTTCGGCATGGCCATTTTAGCGTGTCTGTACCATTTCCTGACCTTAAGAGGAGAAAAAAGGATTACAACACGGGATAAATGGGAGAAAATCACATTGCTTTACCAAGTATCCACGTCCAACCCGGTTGAGCAATTTGATGCCCAGAATCATGGCTACAAAGCGTCGACGATACTAAAAAGAGTAGAACGAGCAGCATTTGAGAATTAAACATCCCTTGAACCGCAGAATACTCTTTTTTACCTGGGTTCGACGAACATTAGCTTGTAGTCTAATGACCAACTGACGAGTCCTCTTATATTTTTTGCAGGCAATGTAAGCCTTGTATCGAGCTGAGATCTTGGTAGCTAAAATGTCCTTGTGGGCATTTCTCCTTTCTTCCAAGCTGAGCAACTGGAGAAAAACAAAGTAACTATCACACCAGATGACCCATGTGCTTAAACACGACACTTACAGTCTTTGGATTCTTCACAAAGACTTTAGTAAGACCCAATTGATAATCTTTTGATTCAATGAATCCCAAACCATCCATCATTTTAATGATTCCTTCCTTGACATCTCCCTTGTAGGTTGGCCATGTGTCTCTACCACCAAGCATCTTGTATCGATCGAGGAACTTTGTGAATCTAAAAGTAAAGTGGTTTTAGAGATAAAATCGTGGGGCACTTTGTTTTTGGAGTTCTTAAAGTCTTCAAATTTTCTCACGTGGTACGGTATGAGAAACCAGCGCGACGAACGCGGACACTTTCTTGTAACCCCAGGTATCGACATTGGTGACCTGCAGCAGATAAAGATTGTTTTAGCGATTTGTTGTTCTCAGTCTTTGCAGATTTTTTTGGCTTCTGCGCAAGTACTTACGAACAAGCTCTTCATCAAACACATCTCCCTTCTTTTCTCCATTAGGTTTCAAACAACGAATGTAGTAAGGATTCTTGGTCATCAAGTTTTCAATCAACGAGCCCATTGATGACTTGAATTGGTTTCCAAGCGATTCTGGACGTTTCATGACATCGTCTCTTGCAGTTTCAGGGAAGATCTCCACAAATTCAGATTTCGAACTCTCGTTAATGAGATATAGGACATCACGGAATAAAAAATCCTGATAGTGATCTGAAAGGTTAGACACCATTGGCCTTGACCATGCAGCACTTTCTTGCCTATCCGATAAAATACCTTATTCTTTTCAACAAATCCATCAACTTGATATAGTACATCGCCAGCATAATGCTTAACCAAGAATGCAGCGGGATTAGCAGCTAAAGCCTTGTCGTTTCTTGACTTTACTCGTGAATCGTAGAACTTGTTTTGTGTGATTTGGGAGTCCAACTTGTCCAAGAATGTCTTGTCTGTGACATCACCAGGCATGTTGCATTGTTCGTCTAGCAGTGCGAGAACTCCTCGTGGTTTTCCTTCAATCAGTTCGCAGATTGGCTGCACAACACAAAAAACAGTTAAGAAGGCTTGCCTACAACAAATTGATGCTCATGGAAGGCTCGCCTGATTGTTGAAGAAATCGATATGGACCCATCCGATACTCTACAAAGCGGATCAGATAAGCAAAAAACCACAGTTAGAAAGCAGCCATCATGCGTTCTCACTTCTTTAGCATACTCTTCTTGTTCGCCCTTCAACGTCAACTGGATGAAGAGTTGTTGCAATTTCTGAAAGAAAAAATCATCAGCATTGTTAGCAAAATCTTCAAATTTTAAAGTTCAACCTCACCTCGTTACAGTAATTGATCAAAAACTGCTCAAACGAATTCTTGGACATAATTTCAAACCCGTAAATATCCAGCACACCCATAACAGAGCGTCTTGACTGTGTCTTGTCTTTAGATCCAATGAGTGCATTGATCTGCGAAACCAAGTATCCGAACAGACGACCATAAAGCGCTTTAGCAAGAGCATCTCGAGTATGGCTTGCTTGTTCGGTTGTCAGAGGGACGGTAATGTTTTGTTTCTTGTGCTTGTCTTGGATTGAACGTTTTGTCAACGCTTTGGTGAGTTTCTCGGCGGATATTCCAAGACATGATGCGATTTTTAAAACAGCTATAGCAAGAAAACAGTCGATTTGAGAAAATTAACTTGCTGCCAACAACAATACACAGCTCCATTCCATCGTCTGGTGGTCAAAGAAGCCAAATTCACACTATAAAGACATACCATCAGGAGTGCTAATCTTGCTTCCCTCTTCATACTTTTCATTACTCGAAGGATCAGCACATTCCACAACTTGATCCCTCTCAAATTTAACATTTCCCAAATGCAAGATGGCAGCAATACCATCGAATAACGCATCTTGGGCTTTAGGCGAAATACCAATAGTTTTCAAAGCATTCAAAACATTGGCGAATTCGACTTTATCATCGACTCCGGGTACGGTATCGCAATTTGATTTGGAGAGGTATTCGTAATCGGATATGTTGGATGTCAGTTTGAGTTTTTGGAGGAGGGATTGGTCTTCACTACGAAGAAGTTGGTAGAAGATATGGAAGGATCGTTCTAATTGTCAAAAAAGTTAGAGTAGGTATTTTAAAACGTGGGACAGGAAGTAATTACCTCCATCCGCGGGCTGTACAACACGACTCTTTTCGAGAAGATCTGCAAGTTTCAACAGTGACGTGAGTCAGAACAACGAAAATACGAGACCGTAAGAGACTCAGCATGTGCAGCTTGACACAACTTACACGTAGTAATACGACCTCCCTGTGGAACACCCTTATAATCAAACTGTATGTCCATATACTTTCCAAACCTCGAAGAATTATCATTCCTGGTAGTCTTGGCGTTACCAAAAGCTTCCAAACATGGGTTCGAGTTCAACAACTGATCTTTGATATGATCCACTTTCTCAGTAGAAGCGGATACCGCAGCTACATATTTCATGAATATCTTAGAAGCCTCAGTCTTGCCTGAACCTAAGAAAATAAACGAAATGTATAGGATGAATATGTTGAAGCCAATAACAACACTTTTTTTGATCTTTATACCTGATTCACCAGAGATGATCACAACCTGATCTCTTCCCGACGAAATCATACTGCCATATGCAGAGTCAGCGAGCGAGTAAATGTGGGGAGATACTTCAAAGTAGTTTGCTCCGCGGTATTGCATAATCTGCTGCTGCGTGTATAGCGAATCAATCTTTTTGTCTAAATGTTGGAAAAATGTTAAAATGTTTTCAATGGCGTAAGCCCAATACAAGGCCTTTACAACATTCAAGACGCGTAAAAATTACATTGTACATACATGGATTACATGCTACCACTACGTTGCCAATGTATGTATAAATTGCGTCAGCAGCGAATCGTTGTTTTAAATTTTCAACCAATGTATCCTCAGAGAGGCCTTCTATCAGACAAAAGTCCATTGCTCCTGGTTGCTTGGCCATGATGATTACTCTGTCTGTCGCTTTGTTTGAGCTTCTGACTCAAAATTGTCTGCCCGAAGGTTCGTGTCAATCAACCTCAACCCTATGGCCGGAGAAAGAAAAAGGTTGGAAGCATCCACACACCAGATATTATGGCACCCCAGTAGCTCTATAATAGCTTTATCGTTTTTTAATTACAAAATACGCGTGCACTACAAGTTGTGGTATACTTGGACGTTTGCGTCAATCTTTGAAAAGTTCTCAAAGAATGACTGAAACAAGTCCACTGCGGAAGCGATATCTTCAACTCCTGCAGTTTCTCTGATCGAGTGCATTCCCCATTGAGGGTTGCCAACGTCCACAGTTCGCAACCCGAGCTTAGCTGAAAGCATTGGTCCTGATTTGTGTAAGGTAGGAAAACGTTAGATTTCTGGAAGCAAGCGACTATATCTACCACTAAACAAAAAAAAACCGACTGGAATGTGATTGCATACCAATAGTACTTCCACATGGCGAATCATTCCTCACCACAAACTCTTGCAATGAAGTGCCTTTGACTTTGGCAACTTCTCGCAAGATAGTGGTGGTAATAGCAGTAGTAGCATATCGGAGATTAGCATTCATTTTGAGTACGACTCCAGAGTTGATTTTGGGTCGGTGGTTGTCTTCATGCTTGTCCCAATAGTTTGGATGGGAAGCATGACCCATGTCAGCACTAATGAGCATAGATTTCTGCATGGCTTGCTCGAATGCAGACTAGATTGTAAATAGGAAGTAAGGAAGGAGTGAGAAAAAGGTGACAGCTACACAAACGAGGTTCGAAAACGAACGTACAGTTGAACGGTCCGCAGAATCAGTAATTTCAACCTTGGAGAGTCTCTCCAACGCAGCCAACATCATGTCCGAGTCAGCTCCATATGCTAAATAGAGTGCGATGTTAGCTTGCAAAAAACAGTGATTTCGTCACCCGCATATCTCTACCCGAAACAGATCCAATCTCTTCATTGTCAAAAAGAGCAACTACTCGTATCAGTGGTTCATCACTCAACGATGAGTTGGTGGTGCTGTTGATCAAAGCCTGGAAAGATATATCAACGTTACAACGTAGGATAACCGACGAGTAGAGGCCAGCTACGGATTACCGTCAAAGCACAAAACGACATATTCAAATTATCCAAACGAGACGAAGATATGAACTCGTTATTAGCACCCCTATGTTGAAACGATGATGAGTTCAATCGCGACCAAAAAAGGGAAGTGCATTTCGAGGCCATTACCATGTGCAAGCTGGGTTGGTATCATACAAGCAAATCTCAAAATCGCCAATTTGAGAGATGTCACACTTCAATTCTGAAGCTAGCAAGGATAAAAACACTGACGAATGTTTCTCATCGCCAGCAGGAGGAGTAGATGATGCTGGTTCGTTCAATTTGGCAGCTGCAATGCCTAGAACTGGTAGCAACTGCGTTTCCGTGTTGAATTTGAAGCCGTCAGTGTTTACTGCTCGATCGAGATGGATTGCCAAGGTTGGGATTTTCAAGATGGGTCTATGTGGTGAGTAAAACGTGAGCGAATGATCCGCAGTTTCGTAATAGGTTGACCGAACGTTACCTGCTAACACGAACAAGACGATGCTGAATGGTGCCATCCTTCTCATGGACCAAGACACGACCAGCTACACCCAAGTCGCGATCAAACCAGGTATGCCATAAACCGCCTAGCGTACAAGATCGAAGTAGGATACACTAGCGGTCTGACAAATGCACTAGCTCAATTACCTCCATAGACTTCGACTCCAACCTGAGTGTATACACCTCTAGATTTAGCAGAGCGTGGCTTCACTTTCAGGCAAGGGGAATCGGTATGTGCTCCGACAATCGAGAAACCGTTTCCTCGTTTGTATTGGCCGCCAATAGCAAACGCAAGAATTGATGAATGATTTCTTGTGAAGAAGTATCTATACGTCAAAGATGTTGTTAAAACGTGAAGTAGATGTGTTTCGAGACATGATTGCAACTTGATAGAACGGACAGCGATGGAAGCCATCCAATAAAATTATAAATTGAAATAATATGTAAATTTGTTTTCGTTTCCACGTACTTTCCGCCGGGCTTCAATGCACCGTCCCAGCTTGACTTTTCAAAGACCTCAGAGTAGCCAGCCTGAACAAGTTTCTTCCGTGCTTCTTCCGTAGCGTGGAACGGCGAAGGGCTTGCCGTTACAAAGGTGAGAAACTCGTTAGCCAAGTTCCTTAGCGTCATCTTTTCTGTTGTTGTGACGATGTGGGTGTGTTGGAAGTGATTCAAGCTTCATGAGTGGCTAATAAACAACGTCGGAACACGTCAGATCAGTGCTAACGTATACAATCTAGTACATTTAAATCCTAGTCAAGTGCTGTAGACCGTCTTCTGTGGCAACATCTACTGTGGTACAACTAGATTGGTGCTGTCGTGATCTCGATGACATTTGACCTGTCTATCATGGCTGCTATGGTAAGAAAGATGTGATGTCATCATCCATGTATCAAGTTACAACCTGTACTGAACCTATCTCTCACAGGAGTTTGATGATCGCGAAGAACTCTCGGCCGAGTCTCTCATCCGAGATGAATTCGGTCTCGGTCATGATATGGTCATTGTCAAAGACCAGATCCACTTCATGCTCAACAGACGTCTTTTGAAAGGAAGGTCGCTCTTCTTCAGAGATCTCGTCAATCAATCAAGGCTGGTCAGTAAACAGGACGTAACAATGAGCAGCCACAACAGCAACAATCGAGATGAACCAGATGTTACGGATCTGAGCAATGTAGCATGTGGTAGTGCTGCAAGCTGGGAGGTAGATCTACACTCGTGTCGCTTGAACTTGCTTGATCAAAGTGTTGACCTCTTCTTTGCAGGATGCCCTTCGATTCTGCTACTTTTTCGAACTGGATTTGAATCGAGAGCCTGAACAAATATTACAACTGGTACAGGTTGCTCACTTTCTGCAAATTGAAGGTAAAAGCCCTGGTTCTTTGCGCCGCCAACGCACTTAAACCAACCTCCTCTCTCAACAGCCTTGATGTCGGTAGTAATAAACCACCTTCTCACAATTGAACTTCCAACCACCAACTTGGAACGATACTGGAATCTGGCTATTCGATTGGAAGAATTAAATACATCCAGTTGGTATCCCACTCTGATGCCACCATTCGCTGTTGTAAAAGAACATGTCAAGTCAGCTATTAGGCAGTGTACTCCAGTCGACGGCATGACGTATGGAAAATCCTTTATTGAAGCAGTCGTACAATACTCGGGTCGAGATGCTGTTATGGTCTTTGAGTTTCTTCGACGAGCCAATGGTCAGAGTGTCATCAACGGGCTCCTGCTGTCCTTTTCCGACTTTTGGGCTTCTCCACAATGTGTGAGTGTTAATTGATCAGAGACGACGTTTTTTTGGTCGTTCCTGGAAAAGCGTCTTATCTCATACTCAGAGAACATATGGAATAAGTCTCATGCTCACATGTCCCATCCTCATATGTCTCAATCATGTCTCATGCTCATTCGCTATTCTAGATCGAGCCATTGAGAGCTCTACTCAAACAAATATCTGGAGATGTCACTTTTGAGCGAGACGCTGTACATGGAGCTACGACAATCATCATGGATATCCTCGACTTGGCCTACAAGCGACTCCAGGAATCGGCAGTAATGCAAACCAGAAAAACCCATTTCGAAGATCTGTATCTCATCAAGGGACGTCTGAAGAACCTCAACTGGCAACAAGGTCGAGAGCAACAAAGTCCAAAGAGTAAAGCCAAATTCAATGCTCAAAAACTCGCTGAAGACCTCCAACTATATGTAAATGAACGCCTCGAATCCTTTTCAATGGTAGAGTAGAGCTTATATATATTGAGCACAACCTCATAAGCATCTAGATAGGCCCGCATAGCTTTATAGGAGCAGATTGAGCGCAACCTCACAAGTATGTATGGGTAGCTGTGAAGTAGCAAGCAATAAAGTTCAACACATTTCACGACACTTGGACGTGCCTTCTTGTAAATGACGCGTAAAAAGTGAGCCGCCGATACATCTCATTCCTACCATATATCCTCCGTGAGACTAACATGGATTTCAGCTTGTATTTTCTGCTCAGTATTCCAACAGATCTGTTCTCTTTCCAACTCACAATCTGTTGAAAAAGCCAGAGATTAGCGGAGAGGAATATCGATTAAGTGGGTCTCCGGATCTTGGGCCTTAAACGACATGGCAGTCTGTCCTGCAAGCGGGTCTCCTGGCGGAAAACCTATTGACGAAAACTCATTTGCCATGAACTTTACGTTTTTTATTGCCATTTGCCAAACAAGATCAATCTGCCCTAGTATGAAAACCTCGAGCTGCTGGTTACTGTGGACACTACGAACCTCAACCAAACAATTTTTTGGAACCTTTTTGTCGTGTTTTTGCTGGTTTGTTGAGCTAACGCATTGACCTCGGTCGAGACTACTACCGGAGGTTGTAGGTAGGAAGATTGCTGGATATTCGGACTCTTGCTTTCGCTCGCTGTTTGTGGTGTAGGTGCCCTCTGCTGTCTGTTATGGTGAGTTGCGTAATTTTTGAAGCAATGGAATGTCTCTGGCCAAACTTTCTTCCAACGAGTGAGCGGCCTACCAGTTTCCTTACATCCGTAGAGTATCTAGTTCCGGGGATTTCCGATTCCATCCAGTCCTTCATTTCTTCTTCCAATTCGGGTGCTTCGGGTGATGGTGATGTTACTCGTGTGGTTGGATCCTACACGGTGCTGTCGAAATCACCTCACGATATTTTGTTCTGGATCTCTTATCGGGCTGACTATTATTTGACTCAGTAGGTCGTTTCAGTGTTGGATGTCCATTGTCTCCGAGTTGTCTGCCAGCAGCTTCTATAACCATAGACTATAGAAAGGGTCGAAATCGAATTTTAGTCGCATTTATTGATAGCATCGGGTGCCATACTACATCTTGCAATCCCAGTTTGTCTTGAAACATTACAAATGAAAGCCACAAAGATATTGATGACGTTAATGCCAGAATACATACCACGACTAGCATCCAAAAATCTGAGCAGCTTTCGAGATCAAGTGAAAGGGTGCTTCACTTGATCTCGAGATTTAATTCTATCCTTTACGACGTCTTGGAAGTCATCGACTATCGGCTTGAGGTACTCTAGATTCATTTTCGGATGTTCATGTTCCAGCCAGGATCTCAAACGCGGTACCGAGTCAAGATCAGCAAGATCTTCTGCGTCCATCCTTATATCGCAGATAGACGCGCCAAGGGCTCGCGCTCAGCTGTTATTGGTGCCTGATTACGTCCAACGCACATTATGTCAAGTGAAAATTGAAAAGTGAAAACTGGGAAACACATTCACATACAACATAAACAGGACAGAGTAGGATACCATTATAAACAAGATTTAGTTAGATGCTATTGAAGTTGAGGCTTGATGCAGAATGGTTTGACTCCCACTTCGCGACTATTGGGAGTTGCGGCAACCAGCCTATATCAGCTTTCTCAGACGGAAATTCACTACGACATCTACGGACTCATTGGTATTGGTAGCTGGTTTCAATACCTCTACGTAACCACTTGCGGTCAATTCCGACGGCTCTAAACTCCTACTCTCTCCAGGTTTAATGAATGTCAGCAAAATCACGCATCTCGAAACATCGTCACTAACGATATCTCGCAAGAACGAATCTATGGCCATGAAGATCTAGTTGGACACAGCTCAAACATTGTCACGTCTCCAGTCTGCGGCCTGGTGGGTGTGTTCTCGCTGCATTCACAGCCAGCCCTGAAACAATCTAGGCAAATGAGCCTTGACATTATTCATGAATCATAGTTCAAAACTAAAACCAGTTCACCATACACCCATTTATAAATATCTCAAGATCTTTATATATCAAGCACACAAACTGCACAAATGTCGTTTCCACCAGGTTACAAGGTCTATTTACTCTGTTACAGCAGTCAGGTCTCAATATCTTCAATCCCATACGTTCTTTTTCTCATAGATAAGGTAGCTAAAACACCCACATTAAGTTCATTCTCATCCTCCTCCAAAAGCTCAACTAAATTTTTCCCACACACAAAACACAACGGGTATGCTTTTTTGTAGAATGTTCCCAAGGACGCCTTCCTATTTACTCTTCCTTGGTGATTCCGTTACTAGAAGTAGCATCAGCGGGATATCCATTTCCGTTGACAGCAGATTTTTTCGATGCCGCACGTTTAGCAGCATCACGTTTGTATGTCTTGGAGTAGAAATCAATGAATAGTATCAGGTAGGATCCGAAGAGTACAGCACTGACGGATGCTTGAGTGACAGGGTCTATGATTTGATGGGAGTTAGAATAGTTGATATTCATTTCAGTGAGCTAGTTTATCTTACCTGCAGCGTAACAGCCTGGTACAGTTTTGAAGCCATAGTCCTTGACCCTACGTAATTGACGAAGGTCTTTATGTGAATGTCAAGGCAAAAAAACATGATGGATGACGATTCATTACCAGACAAAGTATTCGTTGATGAAGACATTGTAAGTCATGAAAGCTAACATGGCAATATCCAACACGAATTGGACGATCTGCATCGTTGTCAGATGCTTCTTCCACCATATTTGACGTTTCGACACAGTTGACACAGCATAGTACTACAACAAGAGTACAAGCATCAGTACCATCCTGAGTATGAAAGACAGAGGTCACACTCACATAGTACATAAGAACATGAACTGCCAAATTCAAAACCAGCACGACCCAAGCCGACGAAATTGGTTTCCATAGGAATAAATACGCGAATGCCGCAGTCTAGTTGACAGAAGGTCAGTTTTTGCATGTAGGTTCTTGAATGTAGCAGGAGACTTACAGCAGAATGATGGTAGACATGTAAGAACTCCAATGGTCGCTTCTTGAGAACCAAGAAGATTGTATCTATAAACTCCCATAGCTTGAATATGTAGTTTAGGTAGTATAGGAATTCCAAGCGAGGTGAGTAAGCCTAGTAGGGTTTCAAAACGTGAGTATTAACGTTCAAAATAGAGGTATGGTCCGTCAAGTCAGACAAAGTTGAGATGTGCTTGACACCAAAAAAAAAGACACCTCAATCGATTTCAAGCAACCAGTAACGTACAGCTCGATTACACATGGTATAGGTAAAACCATTGTTAAACATCATTGGAACGACCTGTTCCAACACCAGAATCCACAAGAGCAACGAGCCAGCCGACATAATGACATTATGGACAAACACGAGCTGTTTAAGCGTAAATGGCTTGTAAGCCTTCATGAGCTCTCTGCCACCAAGAACTATGATCAGATAAGACACACATGCCAGCACTAGAGTAAGGTTTTTTCGGGTGGTTAGGCACTTTGATGTTGCCTCAAAAACCATAAAACAAGGCATAAAGAACGTTGCGAAGCAAGTCTGCCATATATAGCAATACTGTGCAGTATGTGTACAATTGGTGTAGTTGAGGCATACCACATATGTGTTGCTGTCCAAAAGGCAGGTCAGTGCTGAATCTGAATTCGTCGACCTTGAATGAAGGAATTGTTTTGGCCAGAACGAAATCCATGGCATCGTTGACAGGAGTCCAGCTCATGGTAGTCATGATTGTGGGCTGTCAGTCTCTCTGCTCAATCAAGTAGGAGAATGAAAGTTTTTCGGTGGTCCGATTGGTGCCAAAAAAGAAAGTGTCACCTCGGACTCGAGTTGAAGCTAAATTATCGGGTGCAAGCTAAACTACTCGATAGAGGCGAAAACGGGCACAGTGAGCTATCACGAATGGTGCCGACACCAGTTTTACACGTGTATGTCAGCGTGGTTTCGATCGTTGTAGTGTATGGTGGAGGGGTTGTTGCTAACGTGCCCAACCCAACATCGTGTCTCAATGAACGAGAGGAAAATTTGAAAATTTAGACATATCTCATATTTTATGAGAACTATCAGGATCAGCCATTTTCGTCTTCTAAACGCCTTAAATGTTTCTGAATCAAGTAGTTTCGCTCCAAGTCACCAACGTGGTTTTCAAACCTTGACGAATCACAAAGAGGTTGTGATGGCTGGAACAGACTTTAATGAGGTTTATACATTGTTTAGGAAACTACTTTACATTGTCCTGGATTCTTTTGTTTTTTTTGTTTTATATGCTCGTCCTTCAACCAAAGATGGAACCAAATCCTGGTGGAGCGGCCGGAGCTGGAGCAGCTGCAGCTGGAGCAGCGCCTCCATTACCAGCAGCAGCAGCTGGCTGTCCCGCCGTTACAGCAGTTGGTTGTGGTGCAGCAGATGCTGGAGCCTGCGATGGCAGTACATACGTAATCGACACCCTCAATCCATTCTGTGCATAATTCAACGTCATGGGAGTATATGATCCAATATTCATCGTCAATGCAGACTGCACATTGGATGTAATACTACCGAAACTGAATGCTGCCGCCAAGTTAGCAGTGTTGGTTAACGTTACGGCAAAGGCTGGTGATTGCACATTGTTTGCGTATGCTGGGAGAGTCCAGTATATGTCTGCGTCTGTGCTGCCCATTGTCATTCCCTATATGAGGAGTGAGGATGTCAGTATCATGAACCAAAAATAGGGCTAGAAAGCAGGCGTTATGCTTACAGCAGTGCTAGTAAATGTAGCAGTGATATGTGTAATGACGATTTGAACACCAAATGGATTGTTTCCGTATACCCAACCCTGAGCATTGTTGTTTCCTTGGTTGACTGTCATGTGCGCACTAGCCATGAGTGGAGATTGACTTCCGGGAAGCGCTGTATCGATAGTTAACGACGAGTAGGCATTCTGCAATGACGTTATAGCAGTTGATGCAGTTGATCCTATGATTTTCGAGTAAAGATGTTCAATCCAGAAACAGAGAAGAAACTACTAGACAGCAAAAAAGAACCCGCAAGCTTGACCAAGTATACCTTTAATAGTAATTGGCGAATCTTGACCGTTAATAAAGTTGGTCATAACTTGATTTCCAGCACTCTGAGCACGAGCAGTAGCAGGATTATACACGGCATTAGATGTAGTTGGATTGTTTCCTGGCATGAATTGTACATTTGGTACATTAAGAGTACCAATTTGATCAGCACCCGACCACATGCTGAACGAGGCTTGTCCGGCGTTCAATCCGACATTAGATGGGTTGACAACCTAAAAAATAGACGAATTCAGAAAAAAATGATCGAGAGAGACAAAACCGAAACAGATTAAGTATAGTACGTACCACAAGAGGCACCGACATATAAATACCGTTGCCATCAGCACCAGCGATTCCAGGCACACCATTAACATACGACCCAGCAAAGTTATTGAACCCCTTCAGCGGCATATCGAACGACACAGCTGTTGCTGGGAAGACGACATTGCCAGCTACAGTGGAACCAGAGATAGAAGCTTTTCCTTGTAGAGTAGCCACTACTTGGTTGTTGCTAGTAGTCAATGCACTCAAAAAGAGTGAGAATGTGTTTTCACTACCAGCCATGACTACAAGCGATGTATTTGTGATGTCTGATTGCAAGTATCCGGCCGTTGATGATCCTGTTGCTGGAAGGATGGGAGTGTTGATGGTTGCTATGGGTGTGCTGGAGAAAGCTACTGACAGTGTTTCTTGGATCTGGTGTTGGGGAGATAAATGAGACATGCAAAAAACCACTAAATGGGCTTATACTCACCGTCGCAAAGTCTACTTCAAGCGTCGAGTCAAAGTTCACAGCAGCCTTGACACCTGGAATATTTACTGCTGGAGCATATGGAGTGATTTGGTTGAAAGTCATGATGAGGTTGTTGGCCTGTACGCTTTGGAGCATTTGTTGAGGGGCAATCTAATGAACAAATGCATCAATTTGGCGAGTCATTCTGCCTTTTGCTCATTAAAAAGGTCTTTGAAAACATACCGGCACAGTAATATTAGTCGCGATAGACGACACAGCAGCATTCAAATAACTCAATGGCTGTTCTCCAGAAAGCCCAACACCCTTAACTCCTAAACTCAGCATACCACCAGTCGACAAAGCAGTCAACAGACTAGTCAAGAAGGGGTTTGTCTGTCCAGCAGCAACAGTAGGAATTGGACCAGCCAAAAAGATGGGAGATACTGGTGACACGTTTTTGGGATATAAGACTAGAGATTGGTTTGATACGACTGGAACGTTTGCTCCTAATGTGTTGACATTGAAGATGGCCGGTGATGGCAGAGTGATGTAGAAGGGAGATGGGTTGTGTAAGAGGACACCAACTTCTAGTATTGCTGCTGTCTTTTGAGGGTTCATTCCGACATCGACTAAGTAAATCGGGTTTAGTATAAGATGATTTCATCCGTTTTTTTTGCCAGTAACAAAGACAGAGACAAAAAAGACACCACAGACATTGCTGATGGGGGGTTTCGATACTCACATGCAATCAAGCTAGAGTTTGTAAATCCACCAATACCAACAGCGCTAACATCTTTCTCAATCGCAAATCCATCAAACTGTCTTCCAATAGCAAGCACAGTGCCCACAGACGAGATATGAAAGCTCAATGTCGGCAAATTTATAATGTCCATGGCGACCTGATTCAGCATTGACTGATTTGCTACCACGACTCGTTCAGTTAGATTCACTATACCACCACCATTTGAGACTGGTAGAGCTGGTGCACCAGAGACGGAAAAGAGAAGATTGTTTTGGTAATAGACTTGGACTGGAGATGTAAATACTATTGTGCCAGATAATGGACCAGCATTTCCGACACCGATTATGGTGGATAGGTCGAATCCTGTGGGTGTGATTCCGGATACAGAGACCAGTTGGAGGGATATGATGGCAGAGCTGATTGCGTTTGCTAAAGGAAAAGCAATGATTCAGTACCACTTCGCGTTTTGCTAGCTGGTTACTAGATGCAAAGCAAAATCTTACTAGCAATAGAGGGCAAGATCACGTAAATGATCAGTGGGTACATGACTGCGACTACGATAGCAGCGACAATCACCAGACCCAAACTAGATTCAGCGAGTATATTAGTTAAAATATCGTCACCAGAACAAAAAATGGCTGCAACAGAAAATCGCCATACTACACTTACAGTACACCAAACTTCCTCTTCTTGTACTGCTTTGGCTGCTTTGGCTGCTTCTTCGACGCTCTCCAATTATTCCACCAATTAAATAGCGTTTTACCACCGACAGTGCTGAGCAGCAAGTCCTTGGCAGGAAGTGCAGGAGCACCACCAAGACTCTTTTGTGTTATGCTTTTATTAGTAATACTTTTGGTCTCGTAATAATCGTTTGGCTTATCCATGCCAACACCAGGTAGATCATCGTAAGCGTACTTAGTGGTTGAGTTGTCATAGTTTTCATCCCCATCATCATAGCTTGCTTCATCTTCATCACCGTCATCCTCGCCATGATTATCGTTTAAGTGAGCTTCAGCAGGCAAATCATCGTCACCGTCATGAGAAGGTGCAGCCGAGTAAAGCACCGAAGCATGTCTAAACAGTCTACCATTTTTACGTGCAGCTGCTCTACCACGACGATCTAGTTCTACTACAGGAGGTGCGAGAGCGATTGGTTCATTCTCATCTACTGGTAGTCCCGATTCGGCGAATTGGAGTTCAACAGGTGACGCCAAGTCGTTCTCATAAAAGCGCTCTAATGACTCGTATCCGACAGTTGATGGAGCGTATGATGAGCTGACTGACATTGTAACAGATCGTAGGGATTTTGTTCTGTAGCTTGCACCATCACGGCTAGTACCAAATCCATTGTTTTCAGTTAATGAGGATAATGGGGGTGCGAAACCGGGCGCTATTGGGTGTGCATGGTATTCGTCTTCGTCGTATTCGTCCAATTCAGGCGACTGCACACGTTCGGGTTGATAATCCATAATGTTGTCTGGAGCTAATTGTACCAAGCTCACTTATATCATGCAAACATGAAACATATCGAGTTGCGGTATGCCGCGTGGTACTTGCTCTCATTTTTGTCTCCGAGGTTGCGTTTTGTGTTTGTCGTAAAAATCGAAAGAGCAGATTGAAGGTAAGTTTTTCTTGCGGTCGGTCTAAGGGAGAGGCTCTCGGTCCACCAGCTGATAGTTATGTGCCAAATGAGGTCACTTTGGCTAGCGTTCAGCCTGAAATCGCTGCAATTTCATAACCAGGTTTTGAGAAAGTTGAGAAGTTGTGATATTGTGCAAATTGTCTGAGGATGTGAATCCAAATATTACTAAGAATACATCCATATATACGTAACGAATTGTTCCACTCACGTCCTCGGATGCAAAATCCATATTTGTTACCTGTCAATATTCTTCAATTCATAGTTCTCGAAGACCCAACCAATAATGACAGTAAGAGCTTGTCTCGTGATTGCAGTCATAATATGGACACAATTCGTATCGGCTGACAGGCTGGTCGGCGTCTCGGATGCAGGCAAGTTCAACATGAAATTTGAAGCTTTCTATCATAAATGGTAACAAGATAACTTTAAATCAGACATGTCATTCTACCAACCCCTACCTGGAGACAAGTTTCTGTGTCTTGATAAATCCGCCATGATTCCATTCACAAGCGTGAACGATGATTTCTGTGACTGTCTCGGTAAACATGCAAACGCATCACTCACGTTGATGTTTTTCGCCCTGACACGCTTTGGCTCACTTCCAATTCTATTTCAAGACGGCTCTGACGAACCTGGCACCTCAGCTTGCGACAACGGACGTTTCTACTGCCAGAATACTGGTCACATACCGTCTGTAATTCCATCGTCAAAAGTTAATGATGGTGTATGTGATCCAGAGTGCTGTAGTGGTGAGGATGAGTGGAACAGTTCAGTCAAATGTCCTGATACATGCAAACAAGCTGGAGATGTGTATCGAAAACAGATGGAAGCTCAAGAATCTATTCATAAAGAGGTATGTTTGATGCCTTATGTGTTGACGCTCCACACGCAATCTCTCAACATTTTTTGCTTGACAGGGGGCAAGACAGCGACGAGAGTATATCAAGTTTGGCAAAAAGTCGAAAGCTTCTCGACTGGTTGAGATCAAGAAGCTGGAAGCCGAGTTGAAGAAGGATGCTGTGACGCTGGAACATCTGAGAGGTATACACTCTATTGCTCAGGCATTTTGTTGCACTCGCCAACATCGCTTTCATCGCTACCAGTGGCCAAAGAAACAGCAGAGAAAGCCGACGAACTCAAACAAGAAGCCGAAAAACCAGTCGACCATACTTGTCCTACACGTTTAGAAGAATGTGAAAAGTCTTATTCAGAAGTGACTGACAAGATCAAACTATTGATTGAAGAAGGCAATCAAGGGTTTGCTAATATGGGTGATGATTCAAAGAGTAAATGTGCACCGTTAATGGACAAGATACGAGATATACAGGATACTCTTGAAGGAGAGGTTATAGAAGAGTCAGAAGGAGGAAGTGAATCTGCAGCAGCTGAATCTGTCGAATCTGAGGTGATCCCGCCATCAGAGCATATAGAAGAACCGGTGGGTACTGCAACCCCTGTAGAACAGGGTGCACCTACCGTAGCAGCATTCATACCTCCTGTAGTAGTCCCAACTATAAATCCACGAGTCGGTGGATTGCCTGAGGCAGTCATCACACCTCCAAACGCAGAACAGCCGAAACCAAAGATTCATCCCTGTGATGATTATGATGCATCATTCACAGCTTGTCTCGTTACGACCATTAGTGATAATGTTATTGGTATGGGAATCGCCATGAAATCACCACTTACATGGCGAGGCTGGAGGTCTCTGAAACGGTCGTATGCTAAACTATCTGGTAGGGCCTCTTCTGAACCACTAGATTTTGCTCAGTTGTCGGCTGATGTTGAGAAGGCACGCTCGAAATATTTGGATTTTGAGCGAGCAAAGAATGAAAAGCAGCAAAAGTTGGATGAATTGAAAAAGAAGAGGGATATTGATTTTGGACCAGCTGGTGAATGGGAAAAGTTGTATAAAACGTGCTTTGTGGGGGATGCTGCTGAGTGAGTAAACTCTCTTCCTTCGCTTGAAGACGCCCTTTTTAGTCGCTGGCCAGAGCTGAGCTGACACAACTTTCGAGCATAGGTACAAGTATGAGATATGTATACTGGATAAGGTTGTTCAGAAGCAAGGAGGCATGAACACAGACTTGGGGTGAGTACACATGCAATCCCACCAGAATTTCGTTCTTTTTTGCTCTTCACAAATTTTTTTACTGCTACTGACACACAACGTCTTAACTATCGTTAGACACTTTACGCGCTGGGGAGGTCGCGATGAATCTTCAACACCTGGAGCTCTCAAATACACACGAATGATGTTTGAGAATGGTGTGATGTGCTGGAATGGACCTGCAAGGTCAATGGAGGTCTTCATTGAATGCGGGAAAGAAAACGTGGTCTTGACGGCAAGCGAGCCGTCGAAATGTGAGTATACGATGAAGATACAGTCACCGGCTGCGTGTGTTGAAGAGGGCGACCTCGTGTCGTCAAAAGACGAGAAAGAAGAGCTGTAAAAATGTATTGTACACGAAAATACCGAAATATAGCATCAATAATAGTAAGGGATCGCGGTTTAATAAACCAAAGCGGGTGTCTCTTTGCGGCTCGTCATAATCGTTGACCGTCACACAGTTTTGATCCAACGTTTGGAACTTAGATTTTTCGCAAATTACAAGAGTTTTTACAATGATGAGAACAACCAGACTTCCATTGAAGGTATCAACATGACCGGAACTGATTTATCTTCTCCCCTTATGTACTAATGATACTGTTCTTTCTAGCAAGCAACCCAAATTCGCTGCCTCAACACAAGTTCAGTCAATCGAGCTCAACCAGCAGCCCAAACCAAGACTCAACAGCCCCATCGAACTCAATTATACATTGGTGGAGAGTTCTTCGAGTCTCAAACATCAAAATGGTTTGAATTACGAAATCCCGTGAGCTTCATCAAAAATTTGTGTTCTGAGCATGACGTTGCAAATTGGTGGACATTTGCTTGCAAAAGTCCCTACAAGAAAATGAATTTTTGAAGCGATATTGAATATGTTAGGCTACTCAAGAGCTTGTGACGATGGTACCACAGGCTACCCCACAAGAACTGAAGCATGCTGCACGAAGTGCTGAAGATGCATTCAAGACTTGGAAAAAGACAAGTGTTTTGACTAGACAGCGTGTTATGCTCAATCTACAGGCTCTTATTCGTGACAACATGGTAGAGATCCTTCAGTCAATTGCTCCTATACTACTATAGTTGAAGGTTTTTTTGTGTCTAGGACGAACTAGCAAAATCCATTACCACTGAACAAGGAAAGACATTCGGTGACGCCAAAGGCGATGTATTACGTGGATTACAAGTCGTAGAGAATGCATGTGGTATTCCAACCATGTTGCTGGGTGAAACTTTACCTGTTTCTTCTGATATGGACACGTATACTATACGACAGCCTTTAGGTGTTGTTGGTGGTATTACGCCATTCAATTTCCCTGCCATGATTCCTCTCGTAAGTTCAGAATGAGATGTGGTACTATTCGTGGACGGCAGCTCATGATGCCAGATCATATAAATGGCCACTAACACTGTCTTTTGTTGTCTTTCCACTATAGTGGATGTTCCCACCAGCAATTGCATGTGGTAACACCGTCGTCATCAAACCATCTGAACGAGACCCTGGCTGCATGATGCTCTTAGCCAAATTGGCTGAAGAAGCTGGTGTTCCCAAAGGTGTCTTGAATGTAGTTCACGGTGGTGTTGATACCGTCAACTTTATATGTGATGAGCCAGCTATTAAAGCTATATCATTCGTTGGATCTGACCAAGCTGGTCAGTATATTTTCGCTCGTGGTACCGCTACTGGTAAACGAGTTCAAGCCAATTTGGGTGCCAAGAACCACGGTTAGTGATCAAAACAGTTGGAGGATTTGATTTTTGCCGGAAGGTGTTCCCGCTATCGTCAGTTGGGGCTAATTACTCACCTAAACAACCTTGTAATTAGGTGTCATTGTACCTGATGCAAACAAGAACCACACCCTCAACCAATTATCTGGTGCTGCTTTTGGTGCCGCTGGACAACGATGCATGGCCTTGTCCACTGTAGTATTTGTGGGTGAATCACAAAAATGGTTGCCAGAATTAGTGGAACGAGCAAAGAAGCTTAAAGTTTCTGGTGGTTTTGAGCCTGATGCGGATTTGGGTCCGTTGATTACACCACAGGTATTCTTTTCCTCGAGGATATGTTTTTTTCGCTCCATGCTCACTATTTTTCCTTGCTGCAATCGCCAGGCCCAAAAGCGTGTAGAAGACTTGATTCAATCCGCTGCTGATGAAGGTGCTACCATCTTGTTAGATGGACGTGGTATCAAGGTATGCTGGCAAAAATACGATAATTACAGCGGAACACTGTTTGACCGGTCCCTCGCTCGCCCCTATTAGCCCAAGGGTTACGAAAAAGGGAACTTTGTGGGCCCAACAATCATAGCCAATGTAACACCATCCATGAAATGCTACACTGAAGAAATCTTTGGCCCTGTCTTGGTCTGTTTGAATGCTGATACTTTGGACGATGCTATTGAAATCATCAACAAGAACCCTTACGGTATGTATATGGCAACAGCTTCTGATCCGACTGTTTTGCTGATTGTAGCATTTATTTTAAAGGTAACGGAACTGCCATCTTCACCAATTCTGGAAGTGCTGCCAGGAAATTCCAAGATGAGATTGATGTTGGTCAAGTCGGGTAAGCAACAAAAGGGTTCTTGTAGTCCTGTAGGAATATCATGACTAACCAATAAATTGATTATATAGTATTAACGTTCCAATTCCCGTACCATTGCCCATGTTCTCGTAAGTCGTTGGTTTGCTTATAACTCCATATGGAATTTTTTGCGGTGACGTGTCCCAACAGTTCTTCCTCCCTACACCGTCTTTAGATTTACTGGCAGTCGAGGAAGTATTCGAGGTGACTTGAACTTCTACGGCAAGTCAGGAATTTCCTTTTATACTCAGATCAAGACTGTTACCGCTCTTTGGAGGTCTGAGGATGCTACAGGTACTCGTTCAGCAGTAAATATGCCAACAAATCATTAATCGAACAAGCAATAGTATTTGTAACCTTTTCTCGAATCTCACATTCGTTCGCAAACAATGGAGCTTGTTTTGTTTTTGCTCGCGACGCGGTTTGTTGGTGACGTGGCACGTGTTTTTTTGTTTTTTTTTGTACGTTCGCGACTTGCTTCCTCGAGCTTGAGCTTAGGCTGCGTCAGTACTCGTTTGGAAATGGAAGCTCTAAACACTGGCAGTCACGGCAACAAACAATCATGGCAACCAGCCCCGGAGGAGTTGATTCTGACTTACGATCCGTATCAGTGTATCTAGATGGTCGAGGTAAGCTCTTCAGATCGACTCCTTCGCCTTCTCTTGAACTAACTCCCGTATTCGTATTAGCGAGTATTGAGCATCAGGTTTGCACGTTTTGGAAAGCTTGTCTTTTCGAACAAACATCTGAAACTTTTACGATGGAATAGATCGATATCCATGTGATTGACTTGTCGGAAGTCGCCGACAACAAGGATATTCTCCTGCTAGATGTTTTGAATGGCATCAGATGTAAAGTTTCAGACACAAAAGCCCCAATGATATCACCTAGTTTCAAGCACATAGCAACCAAGGATCTAACCATTGATTTTTCGTATATCAGATGTTATGGATTATCGGATACAAGGTGGCAAAATGACCCATCTAGATGGTGCCATCATGGAACGATTATGTCGAGGGTTGCTACTTTTCACGAGACAACATGAAGGATCACTACTTAAACAGAGACCAACGCAAGAAGCCGATCTAGCATTCGTATTATTCGGCGAATTCATTGAAGAAGTAGAAGAATTCAGACACGCCGTGTCTCAAACCCCAACAACAGATCTCATGCACTCCCTCAAAATTGATCGAAGATGTCAACCATGGTCAACACCCGAACAAAAGCAGGCTGCAGCAACAATTCTAGGTCTCCTGACGTCCCGATTCTCACAATTCCGTGATTGGCATGAACTAGTGCAGTCTGACGAACACGGGGATGTCGATGTCCTCATGAAGGAATACGAAGAGAAATTTAAACGCCCTACTATGCCAATGCCTAGCAAAGAAGACCTGTATCCACCACCCGCACTGTATTTCGACAAGAATGGTGAACGGCTTGCGGAAATGTATCGAACAGACATCAAGAATGGATTGTCGAGTAGTGTCATACCTGAATTTACAGCGTTTTATGGATCTAATATGTTGCCGCCACCGCCCAAGCCGTCGCCGTTGAAGATGCTGTGGGAGCAAGTATCGGATTTCATGATTGTTATCTTGGTTATTGCAGCTATTGCTGAAGGGGCTAGTGGTGATCCGAAGGGCATGGCGGTGCTACTTATTGTGGTTGTGATTAATGTCATTATTGGGTTTTCGCAAGAGTGGAAGGCTAATCAGGCGCTGGAGGCTCTTATGTCTCTTTCTGTTCCCAAGGTAATCGAGAAATCTGTTGGCCGCTTTTTTTGTCTTGTGCGAGTGTTGACATGGCCTAAACTCTCATTCCAGGCTTCTGTCATTCGTGATGGCAAACAGCAGGTCATCGACTCCAAGGAGCTCGTTCCTGGAGATGTTGTTGTACTTGACGAGGGTGAGTTAATTTGGATGTGATTTTTGGGTCTCTTTTTGCTCAACATTTACGTTGAAATAGGTGATGCAGTACCAGCCGATTTGAGACTAGTTGAAGTCTCTGGACTCGAATTGGTGGAATCTATTCTGACTGGTGAAAGTGTTCCAACAGTGAAATCAATTCGAACTATTCGACAAAGGGTATAATAGCACTTCGAACCTTCATTATTGTCAAGTCTCTAAAGATCCTGTATACGTCACGTCACATTAGACGCGGAAACTGCCACTTGGAGATTGCAAATCTAATGCTTTCATGGCTACAGTCGTCGCGAGAGGTCGCGGTAAAGGTATTGTAGTTAGAACTGGAGAACAAACTGAGGTTGGTTTCCTTGCAAAAAACCGCCTCAAAAGTCTGTATAATGCATGGAAGGCTAATGGTTTATCTCGCACTTAGATGGGGAAAATCAGCAAAGCTTTGACATCACAAAAGTCGCCTAAGACGCCAATTCAAATCAAATTGGCCAATCTTGGTAAATGGCTTGTCGTCTTGTCGGCTGTTCTTTGTATCTTGATTGTCATCATTGGATTGGCATACCGAAGGCCTGCTCTGGTTATGATTGAAGTTGGTATCAGGTAAGATTCGAGAAGCAAAAAATAAAATGGAATATTGACGAACGACTAACTCTCAATACACATAGTCTCGCTGTATCTGTCATTCCTGAAGGTTTGGTAGCAGTCGTAACTGTAACAATGGCGTTAGGTGTTCGTCGTATGGCAACACAAAATGCCATTGTACGTAAATTAGCATCTGTAGAAACTCTAGGATCAGTTACAGTCATTTGCTCCGACAAGACAGGAACTCTTACAGAGGGCAAGATGGGTACAGCTGAAATGTGGACGAGTGATAATTCATCGTTTATATTTACGCATTCGACCAGTCTTGATCCCTCCATTGGTGGTGCACAACGATATCCATGGACACCATTACCAGACATCCTATCAGATCCAAAAGGTCCTGGTAACTGGATTGCGCATACCAAAGATCAAGCTGTAGATGTACCTAAAGATGTTGCTAAAGCACCAGCACATCTAGTAGTTGCTTCGATGGTTGCTACTCTGTGTAATAATTCCCGAGTCAATTGGGACGAAGAGAACAAGAAATGGAAACCTATCGGTGATCCCACTGAAGTGGCTATGGTCGTAGCTGCTCAAAAATCTGGATTTCCGAGAGAGTGGTTTGAGGAAAAGATGAAGCTGGGTCGTGTTTGTGAGAATCCATTTGATTCTGATCGGAAGATTATGAGTGTGTTAGTTAAACGAGTTGATGAGGCTAGTAAAAGTAATGGTGACAGCAATGGTACATCGCATATGAATGGAAACGGTGCTGCTGTACCAGCAGAAGGTGATATAGTAGATCATGTTGCTGGTAAAGCCCCATCAGATGGTCAAACGCTTCCACCTGGTACTGCATTCGTGCTAGTAAAGGGTGCACCAGAAGCCGTACTTCATAAATGTGTCTCATATCTTCCATCCCCTGATCTAAACACTTCTGCAACATCACCACATGTATCCTTTGTTACGTTATTCGACCATGCCCAACCAGAACCATTATCAGATGCATTTGTAGATTATGTATCTGAAGCTAGCTCGAAAATGGCTGCTCGAGGGTTACGAGTGCTTGCACTGGCTTTGCGACAAGTGAATGAAGAGACAAGTAGTGCACTTGCAGTGTCGAAGAATCCGCAAGATTCTGAAAGAGAGTTGTGTTTTGTTGGGCTTATTGGGTTGATTGATCCTGCAAAGTGGGTATTCCTTTCTGGACTTCAGCTTTTTTTTGTTTAACCCTTCCTGTATTCTTTGACTTTTAGAGAGGGAGTCAAAGAGAGTGTCGCCAGTTGTAAGGCTGCTGGTATTCGAGTCATCATGATTACTGGTGATCATGTGGCCACGGCGGTATGAGCTGATGTTAGCTTTCAATTTTGTTGTGCTCCTCATCAAATATTTTGTGTCTTAGACTGCCATTGCCAAGCAATTAGGAATCATTGATCCAGAGAATCCCATTCTGGTATGTCGAATTTAATCACCAGATTTTTTTTGTTTCGCTTTGAGTGTCTGAACATCTACTTTGTAGAATCGAGCAATGAAAGGTTATGAAGTCGACCTGCTCTCTGAAGAGCAGTTGGGCGATCTTCGTCCATTCCCAGTAGTATTCGCTCGTGTCAGTCCTGATAACAAGCTCAAGATTGTAACTGCATTGCAAGCAATTGGTCAAGCTGTTTCCATGACTGGTGAGACCAGTGCAATCTCGAGCCGGAATGGTTTTTTTGGGCCAGTTTAACACAGTTTTTGTTGGGTAGGTGATGGTGTGAATGATGCTCCAGCCATCAAGAAGGCTGATGTAGGAGTTGCTATGGGCATTGGTGGAACAGAAATCACCAAGCAAGCAGCTGACATTGTTTTGGCTGATGATAACTTTTCCACCATTGTCGCTGCTGTTAAGGAAGGTCGACGAGTCTTTGATAATATCAAGAAGTTTATTGTGTACTTGCTGTCTTGTAACTCGGCTGAGATCTGGCTCTTCCTCATGTAAGGAATGGTTGTTTGGATTTACCATTTTTTTCTAATCCATGTTTTCTCATCCAACTATAGATGTGCTGTCATTGATGTAGATCTGCCATTCATAACGATCCAAATCCTGTACGCCAACATTATAGCAGATATTCCACCAGCCATGTCACTCGGTCTCGAACCACCAGAAACCGATATTATGGATCGACCACCTCGTCCACCAAACCAATCCGTCTTGACTCCAATATCAACCTTACTAGTACTATCGCAAGGCTTGATACAGTCTCTGCTGAGTTTTGGAGCATACATGTTGGCACGAGGAGGATATATACCGACTGATGAAAGTCTAATTAGTCAGAGATCTTTAGCCTTTGCTACATTAACTACTTTACAGCTGTGGCAGTCATTCTTGTCACGGTCTGTTGAAGCTAGTGTGTTTACGACGGGTGTAATAGGGAATAAGTGGATGATTGGAGCTTTCTTGCTGTCATTTTTGTGCTTGTTGCTTGGATTGTATTTGCCAGGTAAATATGTTTGTTTGAAAATGGGGATAGATATTGACGAGGTTGCAAGTTGAATGCAAGATTTCCGACAACAGCAAGAAAAAGCGCTTGTGATTCTCGTCA
This sequence comes from Synchytrium microbalum, assembly GCF_006535985.1. Taxonomy (NCBI): domain Eukaryota; kingdom Fungi; phylum Chytridiomycota; class Chytridiomycetes; order Synchytriales; family Synchytriaceae; genus Synchytrium; species Synchytrium microbalum. The sequence goes on from NW_022158379.1 coordinate 177,455, forward strand.
CATACTTCAAAATTTCTAATTCGTACTTCCTCCTTGTTGTTTAGGTTTCTCGGATTGGCTTGAACTTGGAGACATTCATATAATCGGATGGGGTGTCTGTCTAGCTTGTGTGGTGATTCAAACTGTTTGTGTTGAATTGCTCAAACTATGGGCTAGAACAGCTTATGCTCGGGGATGGTTGCAGGAGATACGGTTCCCATGGTCAAAACGGAAGACGACGTCGTTTGTGAGGCCGTTTTGAGACGACGTGGTGTATGAACGGACATTGGTTAATGTAAAAATACAGTATCAGTATGGTATTCTCAACATTTTTTCGCATTAAGAGAACATTGATCATATACGCTTTGTTAGTGGTTCTATGCGATCTGTTAGTGGTTCATAGATTTTGCTGAAGACACTGATACAACTACTACTACAAACTACTACAACTGCCCATTTCTTTGGTACAGAAAGATCAAGCTTTTCCAGCTCTGGCAGCCCTTCTTCCTCTTCGTCATCGACATCATCAACTCCCAACTCCACAGCTTTTGGCGGTGGTACTATCTTATTGAATTCCCATACATCAACATCCACAGTTCTGACATTGAGTCAGGATGTTTGCCATAGAGTATCCGTCAAATATGTAGCGCGGGACGTATAGAGCTTTAGCTGATCGAGTTATATACTATGGAAGCGTTCCATCTTGAAACAGTTGTCGAGTGCCACTGTTCGTCCATAAGTTGGGCTAGGCAATCGGGCTAGGCAATCGTCGTCCACAACACTGGTAAGATTTTCGCAAATCCTTTGTTTACAAGAGCACACAAATCGCGTCTGTGAAATAGGTCTGCAATACAGATATGGAGTTCTGGCGACAAGGAAACAAATGTTGGAGGAGATACAGTTTGATTTTGAGGTGTTGATGTTGAGCTCTGCAAACAACGAAGCAAATTGTGGAGGAGAGGTGACCAGTTTCCCTGGATTCGACTGCATAATGAACGATCAACTCTGATGAAAACGAGATGGAGTCAACGAAATGTATAGGTTTGCAAGCTAGCCCTAAACATCACGACAAACCTGTTACGAAAAGAGGAGCTTTCAGTTTAGTCTCAAAGCGCATAGGGCGCAATGCTGGGTACCTAGACAGAGAGGGGTTTGTTCAGTCCGCATCGCTGCTGGTTCACGATTCACGGTTCAAGCACAAATGTTCAAATTGTGAATGGAGTCATCAGACAAAGATCTGACGTACAGAAGTCGACAGACATACTAAAATGCTCGTTGTATAGTTGTAGAGAACATTTCTGGGTCAAAACGCGTCGAAACACCTGCACTTTGAAGCAAGCGGGAGAATCTGTAATCGATTTAAAACCTTTCCGACTTTTTGGACGCGTTTGAAAGGCAGTTAGTGCTCCCAGAACGTGCCAATTGATATTATATGAAGATTTTATGAGGATGCAGTTCCTCGCCGCTGTGTTTTCAACGTCCAACTCTTCAACGCCGATAAGAATAAAATTGCAGCTCTAGGTTTTCTAACAAGTTCCAACGACTAACCGAGCAGGACTTCGCGTTGATTAATCTATATTCATAGACCACGCTTGATCCACGCAAACTCTTGCCTCAAAGCGACCACATGACCTCGAACCGCACACTCTCAACATAAAAACCACCCGACTAAGTATAGCACATTCAACAATGACTTCATATCAACCAGCTCAAGGCCCTCGTCCTGAAGGCGTCCGATATAGAGGCTTGTGAGTAGCCTTCAGTATCTTGAAACGAACCTAAACTGATCTAATACCACAATCCTAGTCACCATTTGACATTTTGGGTCGGTAACGCAAAACAAGCAGCGTCATACTACATTACTCGATGTATGTCCCTGCTCAATTGACTCCCAATCGGTCGACATCAAACCTCACGCACACTCACACTATCTATTTTTGGAAACAGTTGGCTTCGAATATGTGGGATATCGAGGTATGTCTCAAATATCCCAGATCTATAATCATTGGGGATCATTCATTCCTTATATCTTCCGTCTGGTTGATCAATAAATGGGCTTTTCGTCTCATACCGTCCTTTTGTATTCAGGTCTCGAAACAGGACACCGTGACGTTTGCTCTCATGTCGTGAAACAAGGAACCATATGCTTCATCTTCCAATCTCCACTGAATCCGGGAAACCAAACCTTTTCAGCCTTTGCAGGGTATGTTGCCGTTTGGATGTGTCCCGTGATTTGATGTGAATTTGGGAAATTCGAGGAATGGAGCGTCCATTCGTCGATAAGGTTTCAACTCGCTTGTTTAAAAGAAAAGAGCTTAATCCCTGGTTTCTTATAGCATGCACGGCGACGCGGTAAAGGACGTAGGATTCGTGGTCGACGACGCCAAAAGTGTATACCAGAAAGCTGTTGCTCGTGGAGCCAAATCTATTCGAGAACCTTGGGAAGAAAAGGACGACGATGGAACTGTGGTCTTTGCTTCTATAGCAACTTATGGAGATTGTGAACATACCTTTGTCGAAACCAAGAACTACAAAGGGACCTTCTTGCCCAACTACCGCCTTACCACTCAACCTGATCCTATATCTCTGCTTCTACCCCCTGTTGGTCTTGTACAATTGGATCATATTGTTGGGAACCAGCCGGATAATGAAATGATTTTGGCATGTGATTTCTATGAACGAGCTCTTGATTTCCATCGCTTTTGGTCTGTTGATGACTCGCAAATGCACACTGAATTTTCTGCCTTGAGGTAAATCGGTTGCGAATCATACGTTCAAGTGATCAATTCTGTACCTTCTTCTTTTTTGCCGATTGTTGACTCATATCATGGTCCTTTTCTCTCACAGGTCGATTGTCATGACAGACTATGACGAGACTGTAAAAATGCCAATCAATGAACCTGCAGCTGGAAAGAAAAAGTCTCAGATCCAAGAATATGTTGACTATCATGGTGGAGCAGGAGTACAGCATTTGGCTCTCAGGACTGAAGACATTATATCTGCAGTAACAGCATTACGTGCTCGTGGTGCTGATTTCTTGACCATCCCACCAGCCTAGTAAGAGAAGCCGTCCGCTTTTAGTCAACGTAGACTTACTGTGCGTATCATGAGGCTAACGCTCTTTCTCCATAGTTATGAGAACTTGACTGAAAGGCTCAAGCACTCTGCCGTAAAGGTCAAAGAAGATATGAACATCTTGAAAAAGTTACACATTCTTGTCGACTACGATGAGAACGGCTACCTTTTGCAGATCTTTACCAAGCCTGTAGAAGATAGGCCTACACTCTTCTTGGAAATCATACAACGAAACAACTTTACTGGCTTTGGAGCTGGTAATTTCAAAGGTAGGGTTGGCAGATTGTGCATTTTTTGGATTGTCGATCTGATCTCTAATACATAACAAATATAGCCCTCTTTGAAGCGCTTGAGATGGAACAGGATAGGCGTGGAAATCTATAGTGGTAGTAGAGTGTGTGGATGTAAAAACTGTTGCTAAAATATAGTGAAATTCTGACTGGTATTTGATATGGCCAGTGATGAGAGGACCAAGTCCTTTTGGCGTATAAACAGGCTTGCTAGTCGCAGAACAACGACATCTGCCAGGACATGGGCTTGGAAGTCATATGACCCAAGAATGGTGGTTGAACAATTCCAAGTAGTTTTCGTGACAGGCTGTTGATCTGATCAAACTGAGGAAAAAAGACACAGTAATCTCTCGAAATCAAACGTGTAAAACACTGTAACGAGAGTAATAAATGCCTATTGCTCGCAAATCTTAAATTCTGACTGTGCTTGTCATTTTAATACATTTCGAGCTTCGTGAGCAATCCGCGATGATGGCTAGCGATGAGAGATCGAAGCCTTTGCCACGTATAAGGAGGCTTGACGGTATGAAAGATATGTTATCTGCTCTTGTCTTGATGTATTGCTAAAATCATCGAAACTAGAGAACGTGGTGAATCGAATTGCAGCTGGCGAGGTGAGCTTAAGAAAAAGAGACTTGATAATTCGGTCTTATACATAGTTCAACACTGACTTTCATTGTAACATTACTAGATCATACAAAGACCAGCAAACGCCATCAAAGAATTACTCGAAAACTCATTGGACGCTGGCTCATCATCCATTACGATCACCATCAAAGAAGGTGGTCTGAAATTACTCCAAATACAAGATAACGGACATGGAATCTCGGTGGAAGATATGCCGATTGTTTGTGAACGCTTCACGACTTCCAAACTACGCCAGTTTAAAGATCTAGAGTCTATTGCTACGTATGGATTTCGTGGCGAAGCTTTGGCTAGTATTAGTCATGTTGCACATGTTATTATTACAACGAGGACTAGTGCTTCGCCTTGTGCTTATCGGTATGTTTGGAAGGAAGTTACCTTTATGGAATCTTTCCATTGAGACGTTTTTTTGGTCACATAGGGCAAGCTTCGCTGATGGAAAGCTAGTTGCTTCCAAGCCTGGTGCATCTGTTGATCCGAAGCCCGTTGCTGGAAATGTTGGAACGACTCTTACAGCAAGTACAACAAATCTACCCAATAGCAAAAAAGCGTCACTAAATGATATGCAATAGGTTGAAGATCTCTTCTTTAATATGGACGTCCGCCGTAAAGCAGTCAAGAACACGACTGAAGAATACAATCGGATCGTGGACGTCGTACAACGATATGCTATACATAATAGTGGAGTGAGCTTTACGTGCAAGAAGGTTGGTTAAAACTTGCGTTCCTTGGTGTCTGCTATGCTGCAAGAGTCATATTCCTTTTGTGCTTCATAGCATGGATCAAATACAGCCGATGTACATACAGCTTCAGGTGCCTCCACCATAGACAATATACGATACATGTATGGGGCTCAACTCGCTAAAGAATTGTTGGATTTCAAACATGAATCAGAAATATTGGAATTCACTGCTGAAGGATATGTATCGAACGCCAATTTCAATCAAAAGAAGATGGTGTTTTTGCTCTTTATCAATCGTAGGAGATTAGTGAGCTGCACGTTTACTCTTTTTTGCTGACATGATCAATTGTTTTCAGACCGACTCGTGGAATCATCCAACATTCGCAAAGCTCTTGAATCACTTTATGGCAAGTACCTGCCAAAGGGACAACATCCATTCGTGTATATGAGTTTGACTGTCAAGCCTCAGAATGTGGATGTGAATGTTCATCCTACCAAGCGTGAGGTATTACACCAAATTGCCAGTGCTTTTTTTGCATCATTCATTTTCCTGCAACATTTTTATTACAGGTTCACATTTTAAGAGAAGACAAGATTGTCGAGACTCTTTGTCAAGTGATAGAAGAACGTCTTGCTTCTGCTAGTTCATCAAGAACATATCATACTCAGGTATTTCCGCTGTTCTGATTCGTTGAGCAAACATAGCCAACTGACATATCATTGACTGTTAGACCCTTTTACCTGTTCCTGCCAAAAAGACGAAGCAACCTGACGAGCCTGAGCCAAAAAAAGGTATGGTACACCTCAGATGTTGCTCATCGCTGGTTGTCTCAAACGTCCTCAAACTCCATCATAGCTGCATTCAAAACTCCAGCAAACAAGATGGTTCGCACAGACAGCAAAACGAGAACATTGGATGCTTACCTGAGTGCTGCCAAAGATTCTCCAAATACTACAACCAACAACATCAAGAAGAGGACAAGAGACGACGATTTTGAGAATGAAGAAAGTAGGAATAGCAGAGAGAGTACACTTGAGGATGGTCGTATGGAAACTGATGATGACTTTCAGGCTCCTGAGTAAGTCATACTACTATCGTTCTTTCCGTTTTTTCGCAAATCAGTGAATGTGAAGGAAGCCCAACACTGTGCATATGATAGGGACAAAGCTCCAAGTGTCAAGACTAAACGACCGTATACTGAGGTTCGACTGACAAGTATATTGTCGTTACGAGAGGAAGTAAAGAAGACGTCTCATCAAGGTAAACCTTGTCCGTTATCGAACTGTGAATCATTGCGGTTTGGAAGTTATGTTCCTGTCGAAAGCTTTGCTTCTCATCGTCTTCGGATAGGTCTGACTGACCTCTTTCGTAATTACACATACGTTGGTCGTGTTGATGAAGCCAGAGCTCTTTTTCAACATCAAACGGCTTTATTCATGGTCAACTTTCAAGAAGCTAGGTATAATGGAGGAGCAAAAATTCCACTCCAAAAGTCGTAACCTAAAATACTTTTTGTTTCACTCAGCTAACATTGCCCTCCGCTTGTAGCTGTGAATTATTCTATCAATTGGTCTTGAGAGTCTTTTCCAATTTCGGATTTATGCACTTGGCAACTCGACTGTCTATACATGACATGGTCATGATTGGACTTGATGAGGAAGAGCGGATTGGTCAATTCTTGGAAGAGAATGATATCACAAAGGACGAAATAGCAAATGTACGGATGATGACATTCCCATGGAGTGTTTATTGTCGGTTACCCATATGCTCTCATTCATCAACTCGCACCTCTTGTGCCTACTTAGAAAATCGTGGAGACTCTAGTAGATCGTCGTCAAATGCTGCTTGAATATTTTTCAATCAAGATATCAGAGGATGGTGAATTGCTTGCTTTGCCGGCCATTCTGAAAGGCTATACACCGAATCTGGACAAGCTGCCGTTATTCTTTGTCAGGTGCCAAAGTGAGGTAAGCCTTTGCGAGAGAAGGAGAGAGTAGCGTATTCAAGTTGGTGAATCAAATGGTATTGATAGGCGACCTGAATGGGACTGGTCTGACAGCGGTTTTATTGCTGCTCGTAGGTGAATTGGACTTCTGAAAAAGAATGCTTTCAATCCATAGCTCGAGAATTGTCATTGTTATATGCTGTTGAAGCTGTAGCAAAGCCACGATCTAACAATAGCACGCAAAATAATAAGACTCAAGGAAACAGCAGAAATGACGACCACGACGTGAATATGGATTCTGCAGCAGATGATGTAGAATCGGTGAAGGAAACGGAAGAAAGCAATGCAGAACGAGACTCACATCAATGGATGATTGAACATGTTTTATTCCCAGCCTTCCGTAATTACTTTCAAGCACCCAAGTCGTTTGTCGATAATGGAGTGATTGTGAGGTTGGCTACATTACCTGATCTGTATCGAGTCTTTGAGAGGTGCTAAGAGTGAGGACAATGGCAAGTGTGGAGGTGGAGTTGTATGTATGTAGTTGAATTGCTTTGTAAATATTTCGCGAAATGTATATAGGATTTGCCTTCATTAAACATTAAGTCGGATCTAAGAAAATCACTGTTTTTAGAAGCGAAATAAGTACAAACAAGGGGTAGAGTGGTATTTCAAGAGGCCTTTAGGTTTAAGACTAGGTGGTTTATTAAGATGGGATTCCATGGGATCTTAGGCGATTCGTTAGATCGTCAATCCTCTTGTCTTTTAGGGTCAGTAGCTGTTCCATCTTTTGGACTTTGAGTTGCAGGATCTAAAGATTGAAGATGATCAGAACATGACATCAAGCATCGAGCACGACCAAAAAAGAGTCCTGTAGCTGATCTCTGGATAAACTCACCTGAATAGTATCTTGCAATTCACCAATAACAACTGCATCCGACTTAACCGGTGCTGCTGGATGGCCTCTAGCATTTCCATATGCAGGAGGATGCGCTAGCGGCATTGGTGGTGGAGCGTGATGTGCAACAGGACTAACGTGCTGCTGCTGTTGTGGTGGGTACCCATAGTTACTCATCGCTGGTCGAGCTTGCATCTGCTGTGGCTGCTGCTGTGGTATCTGTTGCTGCATGGGCAGAGCAGGTGGATAGGCATACACGAAGTGAGGCGACATTGGACCACCTGGACCTCCACCCATCATTGGATTCATATATCCCCCACCAGCATTGGCAACCATGCCAGGCATCCCCATCATCATTCCCATGTTTGGGTCGCCTTTCGTTCGGGTCTGTTGAGCAGCGTATAGCTCAATTTTGCTTCGTAGTTCGTTTAAAATCCATTCTGCATATCCCGGTTTGTTGTTTATGATTCCCTGGATTGCGTCGTCGGATGCTAGGTAGCCTAGTTTGCGTAGGACTTTCTGGTTTAGAGTGTTCCAGTTGTATAGTTTTTGGGTGAGGGCGTTTGCTGGAGAATAGTTGTGCAGTTCGACTAGTTTTGGGAAGAAGTGGTGCACGACTTCTGCGGCGGCGACTAGAATAAATAACATATTTGTGAGATATGTATGACATGTGGCTGAGAGACGCGTTAGATCAAGTCATTTTGATGGACAACATACCACCATCAGAAAAATCACGGGTTAGATTTCTCTTTGGACGGGATAGAGGAATGGTATCAATCCATGCATATAAATTCTGCAATTCTTCTTCGGTTAAGGCCTGCATCGTGATCTAGGAGAGTCTATCTCAAGTGTCGTCAAAGTGCTCGTTTGGCGAAAGAGTGGTTTCCTGCCCAAACCGAGGGTTGTTGCGCAGCATGCAAGCACAGCGCGATGGCCATTTGAGTTCCGTTTTGGCGCATTTTGCCTTGAGATTCACTTGATTGTTTGTTTATTGGGCATTGGGTGTTGAGAGCGTACTTTCGTGGTTTATGCTGAAAATTGTCCATTGTACGTGATTTCGAGTATCGTATGGTCGTCTTGCAACGGATGAAATCATAAATAAAGAGAATGTCTCCATGATTTTGTATTCTTGCCATGAAGATCTTGCTCCCAATAGAAGCTAATTCCTGTTTTGCTTCCAAGTTGGTGACGTTTTCCAATCGAATCGACCATAGAAAACTCAAATTGAGATTCTTGATGCGTTCTATTATTTTGTCATATGCCAATACTAAGTTCACTCGTAAAGGCACGCTGTAAAAAAAGCTTTCTGGATTGCTGTTTGTCTCGACCAATGAGAACGTTTGGCTTATGTCACCATGTCACCTACTCCAACAAACATCCCACATTGCAAATCGCACGAGGCAACGCAAAAAGTCACAATAAAGACCTAGAAAAGAGGCTTAGTAAAGCCTCGTAAAAAGGGAGCCGACATTCCTCGCACAATTCCTCCTTTTCCGCTACAGATAGATCTCAAAAAATGGGTTTAACCTCGACCACATCACCAACAACAAAAACCCTCAATAATACCAACGATGCCTCATCACTACCCATAATATTTATTCTACTAGGAGAGATCTTTTCAAGGCACCCAACCAAATTTGCCGCGACACAGTTCTGCTTATTCTCGCTGGGATTTGCATTCAGTGTCGTTGTCGACCATCTACAAAAGGAACACGATGTCACCCGCTACCCTGCAGACTCGACGCTGCTATTATCTACTGCTAGCTGGATACCGTTTACGTGTGGGATTGCTGCTTGTGGTGTCGGGACGCTGTATCCGTGGATGGACGTCTGGTGTACTGGCAAACCGCACGTGGTCAAGCAGGAATGGAGTAGTGTGCTGCGATGCTGTGGTGGATTCATCGGTGTGAACTATGCTGCATCGGTATGTTTGTCGTCTTTGTTGGTTTGTGTGTGTGTGGCTCAAGAAGAAGCCCATGTGATAGTGGTGTTCAACACCATATTCGATCAATCGAATGCGCTCAGTCTGTGTTTGTCGCACTCACTCACTAATATTCAACTCACTTCCCAAACACAGAAACTACCATGGACATCATCAGCCCAAGTCAGCATCACACTAGCACTTCTAGCTCTAGGCCTCTGGTTTATATTCGATCGAACGCTCCACGGCTTCTTCTTCTCTCTAGTTATATCCGTAGTAGGTACCATCATAGTACAGCTATTCGTCGCCCACGGAGTCTACTCTTATACCCGAGCAGACTTCTTTGGAGTTCGTTCGTGGTTTCCCTGCGTATTGTACGCCTCGTGTATATGCTTTGGGAGCATCGGTCGGCAACTGTCTGTGGTGCCGGATATACAGTATCTGATAAAGAAGCTAGGGGCGGGATCTAAATTGGAATGAACGCAGGCCGTGATTATTTAGTATAAGGATTCATTACCAACTTTGGATAGTTATGGAGGATTTATGATGGGATGATGATGACAACGGTGAATTTAATCTATGAAAAAACAAAACAAAAACTCTGCCACTTTATAATGTAGAACGAACATCACAACTGGTGCCAAATTTAAACTTCTGTCACATAATGCTCTTTTGTATCAAGTTTCAATTAAGATTTTTAAATCATACAATATTTGGTCTTGGTATTGAGTTGCAAGCTCGGTAGAAGATGTCACAATCGTACCATAATACAGTTGGACAGGCTATGCACCTTCAGTCTTGTATACACCTCACTCTTCGTTGTTCTTCTTCAATCCCTTGACACTTGTCGATAATCTCGACAGAGGTAGCCGATCAATCAAAGTTGGTCGGTGAGATGGGCGCGGATGAACAAACTTGTCTTGTAAGATCACTTCTTCGCAAGACTTGGTGCTTGCAGTGACGACCAGCCTAAAAAAGCGATAACAGTATATCAAACCATGGCTTCTTGCAGCTGATCAACTCACGTTGAAATTCAAAGTGTTTTTAATACAATTGCATAGCATGTACAGCTTGGTGGAGGGCGTTGAACCTGCCGTGGGAGATTCTGAATCTAAAAACATGGAAAAGTCATACACACAGAGAATGCCAAAGACGCAAGCTCGAAATGACGGTAGGCCATTGAGCTTGGGCCGAAATTTAGCAACCATAACCGTTAACTTGCATCACATAGTTCAAGCTCGATTAACATTTCATATCGTATTATATTAGTGAAACTTGTCCCTTGCTTCAAACTGTTACAAAACAACTTGCAGAAAAACTTGCTTGTCAACACTTGACTTGAAAGAATGTTTACGGTGCACGTCCCAGTGAAAATCCGAAATTTGAGCTACCATTCACCTTCATTTCACTACCATCAAGAACCACGATAGTTGGACGAGATGGGAATTTAGGTAGGATTGAAAGAGATGTCGAGGCTTGAGGTAGAGCAGGGATGTTTGCAGGTGCGGTTTGTTCAAGTCCGAATACCTATGCAAGAGAGATGATGAGTATAACCTTTGGAGGCATGATCTCGTCAACGAAGTTTTTTTTCACCTCTGCTCGTCGTCTTTCTTCTTCAATAACTTCGCGCTTGTCGATAATCTCCACAAAGGGTAGTCGAGCAATCAGCGCTAATCGATGAGATGGGCGTCGGAGGACTGGATTGCCTTGTAAGATGACTTCCCGCAAACTTGGTGCTTGAAGTTTCTGGTGACGATGAAAGAAAAAGTAAGAAAAGGAGAGCCACACAGAATGGAGTTACAACAGCTTATCAACTCACATCGAAATCCAATGTATCCTGAATACGATTACATCCAACATTCAACACTTTGAGGAAGGGCAGATTTTCAAAGTTTTGCAGCGTTCGTAATCTGTTTTCTCTAGTGACGCAATGAAACAACGAAAAATGTCAATGATATGCCACCTATGTCAGTAACAACTAAGCATCTTACTTGACATTTAAATATTTCAATGAAGAGCAACCAATAAAAGCATCATTAATAACATGACGAATCTGATTGCTCTCCATATTCAGTTCCACCAAATTGGGTAGTCGTTCTAATCCATCAATCTACGCAAAAAACTTGTCAATCGCTATTATCAAGTATGCACTAAACTGCTTCAAACTACCTTGGTAATCCGATTACACTGCAAGGTCAAAATTCTCAACCCAACAATTCTCCTCAACCCCAAATCCGAAATAGCATTAACAATATTATTCGAAAGATGCAGCTCTTCCAGAGCCGGCCACACATTACTGCCCCACTGTGCATCTGAACTACTAGCAGACATCCACGTATCGTCCACAAGAGCACCAGGCGGATCAGTTGAAAACAAACGATCAATTCGATTTTGTGCCAAATTCAGGACTCGTAATGAGGGCAGAGATCGTAAAGCATCAGCATTGACTAGGTAGTTGCCTTCCAAATTCAAGCGTCGTAGTGACCGGAATTCGTTGGCAGGAGAACGTAAGAAGCATTCAACGTCTTTGAGACGACAGTTGGGAAGGTCTAGTTCGGCCAGTGATTTAAAGGGCACGTTCCGGCCTACACGCTCGGCTAGTAGTTCACATGTGAGACGGCCTTGGTGGGCTTCACGTGCTGCTGAAGCTTCTACGGGTGTTATGGTGCTTCCGTCCAAGATTTTGAGGCGTGGGAGGTGGAAGATTGAGAAGAGACGGTAGCCGGATTGTAAGGCGGCTGCATTTCCAGCTAAATCCAATACAATTAGACGTGGTAGTTCTTTGAGTGGGAAGACATTGTGTAAATCTTCCACATCATTGTTTGCTACGTCTAAATTTGAAAAGTCGGTAAATTTGTTAGAAATGGGGAAAAGAGCAAAAAACACAATTTATTCCAATCCATGATTCACATCTTGTACTCACATAACTCCAACAATGACGACATGGTAGCAACCGTCTTAAAATCCTTCAAACGATTACACTCCAAACCCATAAACGACACAGTCTTCCACCCAGAGGCATCCAAACTAGCAATCTGATTACACCCAGCTTCCAATCTCGATAGTCGTGGCAGTGCAGCTAAGCAATCAATAGATTGAATAGCATTGCCATGTACACAGACTTCTTCTAATGCAGTAAATGAAGCTAATTTGGCAATGTTGGTCAATCCATTCTTTCGTAGTGATAACCAGCGCAAGTTGGCTTGCAGTCCTGTGGGAAGTAGTGATAAATCTACTAGATTGACGTGATCCAATTCGAGGATAGTGATGGTATCGATCCGTAAGGTTGCTGAAGAGTTGAGCTTCGAATTGGAGAGAGTGTTGGTTGTCTGAGCTTGGAGTCTTGAGGAAGCACCAGGTCCGGAAATGGTTCGAATGGATAACGGTCTGAATAGACAAGCTTGTGGTGACGCATGTGTGCTCAATAGGGCGACTGGGTTTGAGCGAATGATCTGTGAAGCATGAGGAGGAAATAGAATGAGTTGAGATCTAACAGCAAAAAACGACACTATTGACTTCTATAATACTGCTTACTCGCTCTTCAGCATCCACAACTCTGTTATTTAGGCATTGTAGAGCACTAATACCCGAGATCAACCAACTCTCAAGTCCAGGCAAATTGCACACAGGATTAAATCTCACATCAAGATCCATTAAGGTCTCACAATCCTTCAGTTCAACGACCGATTCAATAGATGCAAACTTGTTTGCACAAGCATCTAATCTTGTCAATTTAGATAGTGCCCTGATACCATTCAAAGATGACAATATGTTGAATGAGATATCAAGACTTTCCAATGAGGGAAGCAAGGTTAAATCAGCTGGGATTCGTGCTATTGCACAATGAGATATAGAGAGAGATCGCAAATGGATGAGATGTGATATCGAGTCACCGAAACGAGGTGGTATTGATGATGTGGCAATGTTTAGGTGGGTTGCTGAGGTGGGGAGACGTCTTAATGTGTCCTGGAAAAAGTGCCGTGTGAGTACAAGACAAAACAGCCACGAATATAGCTGACCAATTTTTCTAACACGTACATTATCCATTCTCATCGGCGTATTAACAACAGATCGTTCAGCAACATCAACCTCTGGGTGTGATTCAATCTTGACATCATCCATCATCAGATCTGGAGGTGATTGAATACGACGCAGACTGGGTGGTTCCGACAATGCCAGTTTCGAAGATGAAGCAATAGCTCGAATATGACCTTCCAAAGCCTCATATTCATTCACATGCAAACCACTTCCAGTTGAGAATTCAACCAGATAAACAGGCAAAACTAAATCCAAATCTGTAAACACAAATCCTCGTTGTGGTGGTAGACTGGACGATGCTGGTGGTTTGGCAACGTTGGGTACATCGTAGTAGTAGCAAGAAACATTCGATGATGATTCTTGGTGCTTTTGTAATAGAGATTGGACATGAGAAGGGGAAGTCCAGACCATGTTTTCGACAGTTGTTTGGATGAGACAGCAGTATCGAATTCCATTATTGGAATTTAGAGTTGGCTGAAGAAAGTTTGTGATTGGGTCGGTCATCAAGTCTGATTTTGATTTGAAGGATAGACCTTCTTCGGCCAAATCAAAGACTTGGGAATCTGTTATTTCGAGGCAGAGATGCATGGGTTCTGCTGTATTCAGTTTGCCTGACATTTTCGCCTAATTTTGGAAATGTATGTCATTTTTGTTTTCAGGCAAAAAATATGGAGTTCTGTAAAAATCTTGTGTACCTTATGACGAGCCTGAACTGCTCGATTATGTACTTTAATGAAGCGATTGATATGAAGAGGTGCTGACTCACTGCCACGACCAATAGCCAGAAACTTTTTGATCAATCCAGAAGCACGTTCCACATCATCAGCACAGCCAGACACATCTTCAAATCTGACATTCCCACCCATTTCCAATTCAATTTGGGATCTCTTGACTAGATGATCTGCTTGGAACGATACAAAATCCAGACACCGCTGACGAGCCTCTTTCGCTTCTTGTATCTGCTTTGAAGCCTTTTGTATCAGAGATTCCAGTTGTCGACATCCAGCAGTCAAGACGATATGGAGCGGTGAAGACGTTCCAGGTCTAGACAACACCACGTTGTCCCATTTCAAATCGTCTAGATGCCTCAACAGACATTTCTTGCGATATAACTGTCGTTGCAATATAGATTCTTTGGCTCGAATTGTTGGTGCATAAACATCTTCAGTGGCCGCATGTAGTATAGCAGTGTTCCTTCGAATGGTTTGGGCACACATATTGTAAAACATGCGTTTCTTTAGTACCGTTGCTGCTACTGCTTTACGAGCCTCAGCGGTTATGCGATGTGAATCCAGACGAAGAATATTTGGAAAGTGGTAAAGAATGTTGGTTTGGTAGTTACATAATGTGCAGACTGGGTTTTCTGCATAGTTTGGATCGGCTAGTGCTAAAGATGTCAAGGATGGGAGATGTACGAGATTCAAGATTTCGGGGAAGGACTGTAATCTGTTTCCTGCTAGGTTCAGTTGCTAACGAAAAGAAAACATTTGTTACCTTGCACAGAATCAACACGAATTGTTGCTGAATAATTTGTTACCTGAAGATTCACATTGCCATCTAGCGAATGACCAATATGACGAATCAAGTTACCGCTCAGCTGAAGCTCTTTGAGATTTACCAAAGAATCCAAATTCTCAATCGTTGTGATTTCTAAATTGGTTATGTTTGAGCCTTTTGAATGATACGTCGTAAAGAAGGCCTACAGACATACTGTTGTCTGACAACCACAAAGTTTGCAGTTTGACTAACGAATCCAACCCTTCAATCTTCTTGATTTGATTCTCGTATCTACATGCCAAAACGAGTCAACGCCAAAGCGACAAAAAAGCCATTACCCTTTCAAATAGTATGAACTCACAGAAACAGCCGTTCAAGCTTCACACAACGATCAAGTCCAGAAATCCTAGATACTGGAGTCTCACAAATCCATAAACTCTGCAAGTTGGACAGTGAGTCCAGGCCATTAATTTCCTCGATATCTTGAGTCATTAAACACAAGGACGTGAGATTCCAGAAATGTTCGAGTCCTCGAATATGCGAGAAATTAAAATGAGCCATTTCTAGGGACTGTATGGAAGGAACTCGATGGACGAAATCCGATTCAGAGATTCCATTGTTGGAGGACTATGATTGAAGGAGTGTTAGTGTATGAGCGATCAGTGCGAAGAAGGGCTCAAATGAAACCAAAACGAGATCAAAGCGAATGGATACCAATAGTGAAACGTCCTGATCGTTGCGGAAGATCCATTCAGGCGTCCTTGTGTGTTTCTTGAGCTCGACATTAGAGTGTGTTGTCGAGATTGCCGATGCGCCATGGGGAGGCTTGGAGACCACAGTCTCTCTCATTTTCTGCTCCAAGCTGACCAGAATGATTAAAACGTGAAAAATCGACGTGAGTGAAGACCGTCTGCCAACGCTTGTGCCGGAGATTGGTACCAGAAATACCCCTTGAACTGAGTCGAGAAAAACGTGATATTACCTAGCCAAAGCGATTCGAATATATGGAGATCCAGCTATAAATTCTCTCCGGTATTGCGTCGCTATGGTGCTGTCTGTTGTTTAATACAAGCTGCTGGACTTTGTACGTCTTCGCACAGCAAAACAAACTTTGGAGGCTGACGAAAGAGTTTATTTGAGATAGATAGCACACTTTATATTAGCTAGGATGGCTGACGATTCCAAGCAGACCGTATTGGAGCAGGCATCAGCTTCATTAAAGAGGCCAAACGATGACAATAGCAACAATAGTGACGACCCGGCTGTGAAGACTGAAGAAGCACCAATAGAAGGACAACCTCCTAGAAAGCGGGTCGCTCTAGATACTTCTCAACCTGCCTCTCCATCAGACCCACTACCAGACGCCAATGATAACGAAAATCAACCAACATTTGAAGCTATTGATACGTACGATAGGCCTCAGGCTCCACGTCATCCGACCCAAGAAGACGGCCAAGAATCAGATGACGATGGCATGGATTTAGATGATAATGATACTTCTACCAAAAAGGACCCAGATGATATAGACTTTATTACTTCGACCTCACCTACTCATCATGCTCCTGGCAGTACTACTAATACTCTCAAACCACATACGCCGGCTATATACACCCCAAGTGCTGCTCAAACTCCTACTGCTGCTGATGGTGGTAATACTCCTTCTTGGGGTCAACCTCCCAGAAAGCCTGACATTACTCAACGACCTGCCAGGCACGAGCTACGCAAGTTTGTAGGCACTTCTCCCATAGATGATTATGAAATATCTAATACTGTTGGAGAGGGTACATTTGGGTATGCGTTTTGTCGAGCTTGTAAAAACCATACTGTCGACCTGACTCTCTTTTTTCTCTGCAGTCTGGTCACAGTGGGTAAAAATAAGATTACTGGAACAATCGTTGCATTGAAGAAGATTAGTATGAAGAATGAAAAAGAAGGGGTAAGTGCCTGAGCTGTACGACAAAAAACTATAGATAGATCACTGAATGTACATGGTATCGACCACTACTTCCCTCTCATAGCTTCCAGTTACAGCTCTACGAGAAATCAAGATCCTCAAGATGATGAGTCACCCGAATGTGATCCAGCTTCTAGAGATTGCAACCAAGAAAGGTAAGTGTTCTAAGGAACACCCATGCCCTCCGATTCGTACGTTGTCGCATGGCTCACTTTTTTTGCTTCCAATTACAGCTGATAAGAACAAGAGCGTGAGAGGAGAAGTGTATATGGTGTTTCCCTACATGGATCATGATTTGAGTGGTATCATCGAAAGTGACAATATCAAGCTCACTCCCAGTCATATCAAGAGTTACATGAAGCAATTATTGGAAGGCACTGCATACTTGCATCAGGTAAGAGAGAAATCAGTGATTGTCTGTAGTGAGGTGTAATATGAGTCGTTAACTAAACCATACTGTCTATTAGGTCAGGTTGATTCATCGAGACATGAAGAGTAGGTATTGTCTCCTGTGGCCATCATTCTTTTTTTGTTCGCTGACAGCTCTTCTCAAACAGCTGCCAACATCTTGATTGACAATCATGGAAACTTGAGACTAGCAGATTTTGGATTAGCTCGAACGTATAATCCTGATGAAAAGAAGAGAAGATATACGAATATGGTTGTTACTCGATGGTATCGCCCTCCAGAACTGATCTTGGGAGATACCAAGTATGGTCCATCTGTTGATATGTGGGGTATAGGGTAAGACAATCACTCATATTACGACAGCAATGTCCTCGTTTTCATCTTCGATGTCTCATTGCTTTGCCGTCGCGACCATTTGCATACCGTTTAAAGATGTTTAGAGAATACATCCACTGATTATTATCTACCTTCCAGCTGTGTTTTCGGAGAAATGCTGCGAAGGCAACCTATACTACCAGGAGGAGGTGGCAAAGATGAAGAGACAGCATCCGTTGATCAGTTGAAGAGAATCTTCTCAATGCGAGGCATACCAACAGTCGAAACATGGCCAGATTGGGATAAATTACCAAAATGGGCCAGTTTTGGAGCTCAATTCAAGGAACAATATAGGCCCCAAGATCTCGCCAAACAATTTGAAAAGGATTGCCGTGGCGCACGTATAGATATAGATGAAAGTGGGTTGTCACTGTTGGCTGGTCTATTGATATTGAATCCAAGAAACCGGTTGACAGCAGACAAGGCATTATTAGCACCATATTTCACACTACGACCATATGCTGCTCGACCAGGAACATCAGATTTCCCACAATGGGAACCTTCTCATGAATTGGATGCGAGGAAACGACGTGAAGCTGGTGGTGGGCATCGACCGCCAGCAGCAGCTCAGCCGCAAGCTGGATTCTCGCAAGCTGCTCATCGAAGGCCAGATCAATTTAATCGTCCTCGATAAATGAATAAAAAAATTGTATCAATGTATAGCAAGGCAAAGTAGCAAACGAAAAATAACAGAATTGCATTATTTTACCACTTTGAACAGCAACGCGGTAGAGTGGGCAAGTGTCGCTTAAACGCATAAACGAGATAGCCAAATTGAATACTTTACTTTTGGTTTTATATTAACAGCAATGGAAAAAAGAGACAAGATTTTACGAGGTACACACAAAACAACAACACGACAAAGGATAAAATGTTTGCTAGGATAATAAGCAACAACGAGAGCACACCGACAAGACTTGATCAATATATGGATTTCTTTACATTTCTTCTTCTTTTCCTCCAAAGGTAGATTCACCAGCGTACACGACATAGAGGAAGCCATCTGCGTCTTTGTGGTCCTGATATACGTGGCTCAACTCTGCTGATACAGGTGGTAGTACATTCTATGCGAGGGTTGTTAAAATCGGTATTAAACAGATGACACCACCGAGTAACAACAATACATACCTTCACATACAAAAAGAGGGCTGTATCGGCATTCAATCTAAGGCCGAGCGATTCAATGTCAGCTTTGTACACTTATACCGAACGATCCAACATCAGCTCTTCACATGGATGCATGTCAAAACCAACGTAGTGGCACAGTACAGAAATACATACTTGAGTCGTTTACGAAGTACAGCTTGGAATTGGCCAACAGTGATTTCACCAGGACACAAGAACTTTCGTTTATCCAAGTCGGCGAGGGGAGATGATGATCGTGCTGATGATTTTTCGACAATGATTGGGATTCGGGATGGATAGGAAGCGAGTATACGGTTTGCTTCTGATTGTCGCTTTTCTGTAAATAGATAGATCGAGAGGGTCAGTATGTATTGTAGGTTGGTGCTGTTATCAGCAATCAAATGATCTCCTTTTTTCCTGATGACGAGTTGTCAAATGGCGAGATGACACAATAGAGAGTTGGGAGAGCAGGTACATACCAAATGGATGTTCAGCGACGAAAGAGTACTGTGAGCCCTTCTTCTTGGCGATAGCTGAATCCATGGTCAGTTGTGTGGGTGACTTGACTCCTTTTATAGATTAGGCTCGTTGAGACTGTATTGGTCAGTGCTATATGAACAGGAAGGGTCAGAATGAGTGTAGCTGTATACGACCAGTACAGCAACCGCTCCACCTACCTTGAGTTTGTTTGTTGCCAGCCTCTCTTTCTACGCCGTTCGATTGTGGTATTAGTCAATCACGGGACAAAGATTGCGTTTGTAAGAGGAGGCGAGAACGTGACAGACAAATAGAGTGCAGATTTTTGTAGAATCGTTTTGGATATCCCGATACCCGAAACGTCTGCTTATTTCTAGTCCGTGAATGTAGTAAGAAGCCACGTGGAGGTCAAGAGCAGGCGTAAGTGTTGCTCCAGGCGTCAGAGAAGCCAACGATGCGAACTCGCCAACTGTGTAATTGTACATTCGAGTGACATAAAAAGGATTTGCTATTGGGATCTATAAAGCCTCTCGGTCAACTTGTGGTGCAGCCTTGATTTTGTAGTTGGTAAGTTTTGAACATTGATTCGTAGCCTTGATCGTACATTCATGACTGCCAGAATGAACCGTCGTGAAATGCCGTGTATCCCAGAACTTTTGAACTCGAAGATCCAACGTTCGCTTCAATGTCCGTCTATCTCCGTTCTTGGCAAGAAGCACGAATTACGCAAGGGACATTGGGGTAGTCTAGAATGGATGGTATAATGTAGGTAGGTTTCGGATACATGCTCATAGGTAAGCGATTCTCCACTGCAATTCTGTGTAGAACAACGCAGGTACTCAACACTTCGCCAACAAAGTTTTTTGCAGAAAATGGAACCTCTGCTCGAAACTCAAGAGTCCAAAGTTATTGACCCTGCTTGGAAGAGATTTGGTCCAGCAACTTTAGCAATTGCCGCTCTATCTTTTACCATGGTGATTGTGCTTCTTGGAGTCAACGTGTACTGGACATCTGAAGAAGCATTCATACCAATCTTGGACGCTGATCCGATAATCACCACCTTGCCATTCCATCCGTTTACTAATACTTCGACTGAATCGCATTCGTTTGAGTTGGCTTTACGTTGGGTGTCGTGCACCGAGGGGTTTATAGAGATAGAACAGCGGAATTGCACTGAAGCTGGTAATATTGCGCTATCACAAAATCCTGTAATCCAACAGGAGCTGTATGATTATGGGCCTGATGCTTTCTATCTGCTACTCACCAGAGCTGAACGCAGTGCATGGGTGAAAACGAGACGTAAATCCAACTGTAGTCAACAACTCCCGTTTACGGTACTAGATTCCTCTGTCTCGTCACCTGTCACAATGACACTATACCACCAGTATCAGAACTATAACGATATCACGGATGTAAATGTAAAAGGAACCATGTTGATTAATTCAGTGATCGTAAAAGACATGGCTGTAGAATTCCCAAAGTCGTGTCCTCCTCCCGTTTCCGGTGCTTTATCTGCTGGCAGTTGGGTAAGAAACAATGGAACTAGAAGACGGGAGTATATCTGGAAGATGAATGACCGTGAAATTGATACCGCTGTAATGATGTTTGATAGACAGGATAAAACACTACATCCATGTTTAGTAGAAGGACCAGGTCGGCCTACTGTAAATATTACCATAGTGGGAGACTCCCATATGCGAGTGTCCACGTCAGAGCTATTAGCTAGATTGAATGGAGTCATAGATAGAGATTACAAGGAAAGTATGTCAATATATGGTGCCTACACAGATTGGAAGGCATCGCCCCCTTTGGATACCAAGGTCATCAAGGTCGGAAGGCTGTGGATCCGACTAATAGGCGACGCACGGCTTGTAGATGATTTCGCATGGACGGAAAACAATACTGTTACCATGACGTCCGATATAATTGTTTTCTCGTACGGTCAATGGGTCATTCGTGATTTGAATCATGGGTATGACGCTATCTCGGGACATTGGCCTACTCAGCAGTATCTCAATCGGTTGAGGAATTACGCGGAAAGTCTCGCAACGTATAGGACGGCTAGGAGTGAGACTGGAAGGGAGTTGAGAGTGTTTTTTCAGACAATGCCGGCGTATAAGCAGGACAATGGGACGAGAGTCAAGTTTGCTGAAGTGCAGGATATGAGGACGCATCGGAGGATGCAGTATCGAGTCGACAAGAGTATAGAGATGGTATGTTTGGACACTTTGACCAACGATTGAATTCAATTGATTGAATTGAACTAGTGTGTGCTAGTTGTTTGGACACTTGTCTGCTCGCAATCGTCTTGAATGGTGCTAAACCGATTCCAAATATTTAGATGTCGGAATTCAACATTACGGTGTTTGATTACTTTAAGTATACCCTCGCCTGGATTGACAAGTCTCCAGATAATCTGCATTATCCATTAACTGATGCTACAGCTGCACTAATTGATGAATGGCTGTATCGTTTTCAGCTGTGCAGCCCATAAACCATGAATCTCTCGCGTCATTGTATATAAATTCACGTAGAAATTAGAAATAATTTACTTAACAGGATACTGATGCTGAAAGTTCAGCACTTGTGTTTTTCATTCAGTGAACCATTGCCTGTTCCTCGGTGACCTTGACAGGATCTGAGACTTACAAAGTAAGTCGCTCTTTTTTGCCGTCTCATTTAACTGATCCCGCATTGAAATTGCTCTTGTACAAATGGTTCTTTCGTGTATCTGCAATTAAAGAATTGCACTAACTAAAACAAGAAATCTCAACTTTTAGACACTCAACTTTCTCAACTCCATACAAGAAAACTACTCGGACTACTGCTTGGATGGCTCCAGATACGTCTGGCACCAATACAGCTCGTGACAAGTCTAAATCACCGCAGAAACCCCAACATCAAATTCGGAACGTTCCATCAGCAGAACGAAATTCATATCTACCTACGCAGGGACCAAGCTCATCGGCACTGGGCGATTCATTCAATACAACGATTGGAACTGGATCTGTATCAGGTACTTCGTACTACTGGCTTTGGTGACATGTCGACCTCAATATTATTCACTCTTTTTTCGTCGTGGTTTAGAATCGTCAAGAACAAGTCCCAGTAACCAGTCATCTCAAACCGCATCTACCACTGTATCGCAACGAACGCCCGGAATTGTTTCGTTAGGCCGACAATCTACAGAAAGGGGTGTGAGAAATCGGCAAGATACTCCTCGACCAGACAGTCCGTCAGGATCTCCTTTATCAGCTTCAAAGCGAATCAGTAATCATGGTCAAGTGAGAAACTCGTATCTTCCTGATGAGGGGAAATCTACGTCGGCGCTTGGAGATGCGTTTAATACGACGGTTGCTGATACTGTAGAGTCAAACATGTAAGAAAAAGCAATCGTTAACTCCAATTCGAGTGACTGATGGATAGAGCTTTATAGAACCACTGAATCTTCCCATCGTGAAATCGTCAGTCGCGAAAGTTCTCGTAGGACATTATTAGGAATATTACGTCCTTTTTTCGCCCTAATTCTGAAACTACTTTTCACTTAGCTGCCCCAGTCTTTGTATCTACACTAAGACCACAGCCTCTTGGGATCCCCCCAACATCGAAAGCTAAGGTATCACACAAAACACAAACCAATGGAATCAGCAACAAAATACCTCCACAAACGACCATATCTTCTCAGAGCACGTCCCGAGCAGTATCTCCTCGAAGATCCCGTATGGCTACATTTGGACTGGAAGATGCCGAATTCGGTTCTCCAGATTCGGCAACCACTATAACTCCAGGCTTGGCTGCTTTTACTCGTCCACTACCGCAACAGCAGCAGCGAGGCAATGGTCATTCTCTACATGCCGATATGGAAGTCAGCAAGTTTTCTGAAGGGTTGGATAAGTGGACTGGGTTGATGAAGAGAGCGATTCTTGTGGGTTTTCTTTGAGAGCAAAACAGCAACTAGCTTTAGCCATACAACTTTGAAGCTCACTCAAACAGGTTTTATTTTCTATAGGCCGATTTTGTTGAAATTAAAGGCGATCTATCTTCAAGACTAATTGATCAACATGCACAAGAGTCTCAAATACTAAACGACGGACTAGCCGAATATGGACGACAGATAGCAGATCTCAGCAAGAATCTGAATGAGGCAGAGAAGATATCATCTGCTCGCTTGAAGCTGGTTGAAGCCGCAGCTACGTTTCTCATCAACAAGGTGATTTATCGAACTTGTAGATTTTGGCGCGTCGGCAATAAGTGAAAGTGACGAAAACTTATCTCCTTTCTTAGCGCTCAAAAGCGGTAATGTTTTTGGCCTTTGCAAGATGGAGGCTTCGATATGCTGAAGTACGTAAAACGATCATGTGTGATACGATGGCGATCAAACACCATCGTCGAGCTTTGCAAAGGAAGGTGTTCGAGTCGTGGCAGCATGAGATTGGTGCTTCTTGGCGGAAGAGAGAAGCCAAAAAGATCAAGATGGAGTCTGAGAGGACCTTGGAGACTCTAGCATTGAGTTATGAGAAGCGGATATCAGAGGTATGCCCAAGGTTGCGAAATCATTTGCTGTTTGGAAAATCCTCGGTTTTTTGTGGCCAGCACCATCCAAGACTCTGAACAGTTTTTTTGCAATAGCTCACGAATAAGCTCAACGATACCCTGGTAGCCCTCAAAGAGTCAGAGGTCAAACGAGCAGCACAACAAGCTGACATGAAGCAAGCCTTTATGAGGGGTGTGTGTGCTCTCAATATGGAAGCGCTGACTGTATTCGGAGATGCCACAGTCGATCAAGCAGTGAACCATGATGACGCTGCATCAAACTCACAGCCAGTTGAATCAAATCGTCATGTATCTATAAACACCACCACCACTGCGGCAGCAACAACAACACCGCTAAATCGCTCCGTATCTGAAAACTCCGCTGCATATGCACACAATCCACAACCAATCTCTCAGCAATCACTTAATAGTACACCATCGGTATCAGCACAAACTCCATTTCAATCATCGACATCATCATCGCATCGAGCACAAACGTATTCTGCTCCTGTAAATAGTAGTAATAGTGCATCTCTTCAACCGAGAGGTGTATATGTGACGAGGCATATAGTGCCAACGCCATCATCACCGGATATTCCGAGGCGGAATAATGTGCCTGTACCTCAAAGGTATCCTAGTCGTGGATAATAACGAGCTTCTCGCACATTTGTATATATAACGGACATTTTAGAACGTAGTAGTAGTGTTAATAAAAACTGGTGGTCCTTTTCGGGTGTAATGTATGTCAATCTTCATTTATTGTGGTGGTTCAATATGCTAT
Source organism: Synchytrium microbalum (assembly GCF_006535985.1). Taxonomy (NCBI): domain Eukaryota; kingdom Fungi; phylum Chytridiomycota; class Chytridiomycetes; order Synchytriales; family Synchytriaceae; genus Synchytrium; species Synchytrium microbalum. The sequence continues at coordinate 202,079 of NW_022158379.1, forward strand.
GCTGCTTTCGTCTTTATAATCTACACATGCCAAATTTTTATCAAGTTTGTTTTTACGGTCAAGTCCTTGATGACCCGACTACCGATTACATACACCAATTAAGCCACGTGCATATTTTGGATTTGAGCTTCAAGATCTTTTGGGGCTAACAGCATCAACGTGTGTTGCCCTCCAGCAGATACCATCAACACCTTCCTATTGTTTAGGTTGGTTCGGAATGGCCTCAATACATCATCATCGACTCCAGGGTTGCATAGCTGACCCATTTCTCCGTAACCCCAAGTGTACAAGTTATTGGTTTCTTCATCTGAGAGTGCCACCGAAAAGAAGGTTCCTGCAGAGACTGATGTTATCTTTGGTGGTGTTTCTCCGTATGCTGAGAAGTCGACGAGGTGGGGGATGATGGATCGATCAGTTTGAGCATTGGTTGGATCTATATTTCCTGCAGCATCACTGACGGGAGTCGTGTAGCCTAGTTGGCCAGAGTCGTTTCTTCCTGTTGCCCATAGTCTACCTGACAATTAAGACAAGAAAATAGATGTGTGGTAAGTGAACCGTTCAAGCCACATGAGAAAAAGATCCTTTCAAACAAACCTTGGTCGTCGAGGAACAGCGAGTGGTGTTCACCAGCTGCACCACCCACAACCTTTGGTACAGCGAGGACTTCAACTGGCTCTTCGGTATTGTCAGAAGATCCGTCTCCGATCTGACCATACTGATTGAGCCCTACACCACAGGTGCGACCAGTATTTGGAATAAAATGGGTATGGTAGCTGCCGCAGAATGCACCAACAAATTTCTTGTCAGATGCATGTGGGGCTTTGAAGGTCATTGATCGGGGTACGAGACTGGAGGATACGATCTGCCTGACAGCAAGACGTCTGCCTAATTGTCCTTGCTCTCCAATACCCCAACTCCAGAGTTTCCCTAGAAGAAAGGAGCAAAATAACGGTCAAGGAACGATTACAAAACGCTGTAGCGAGACTTCTGTTTGTCGCATACCATCATCTGTGATTGCAATCATGTGATTGCTACCAGCAGCGATATCCATAACGTCATGTAGACCTTGCAGCTTCAATGGCGTCTTTTGAATGCTTGTTTCCTTGGTGGCTCCGAATATTCCCATCGAGTCGCGGAAAGTGCCCCAGATGTAGACGCTAGAAACGCGGGAGTTTAACGGTGGAAACACAATTCACTAGGCCTGGATGCAACAGATGTTTGCTTACTTTCCATCACGTGTGAGTGCAGCTGAACAATTGTCTCCACAAACGATCTTTGTTATGACAGCTTCATCCAATCCCTCTACTTCGCCTGGTTCACTGTCCCAGCGAGGACCTTCACTATCGGTAACACGGCCTACGGAATAAACAGAAGACACTTGTTAACACAAAAGTGACCAAAACGACGTTATGGACCTTATCAATTGCGTACCGAGTGCGAAGTGATCGTTGCATCCCCATGAGAAGAGTTTGTTGTTGGCAGTGAGAACAATGTTATGGAGACCACCTGCAGCTATCATGACAGGCCGTTTCTCTTCGAAGAATTTGACTTGAGCAGGCTTCTCTCGTTCAGTGACGTCTGGGCCAAGACCAAGCTGTCCACAGTCTCCTGAGCCGACGACCCAAACCTGGCCAGTAGTTGTGGGTGGATGAGTGATCATTTTGGCAGTTTTTTGTTCTATAGAAATGGTTGTGAGTGCCTTGACGCCAACATTCCAAAATGTGTTGATGACTGCGACATACTTCTTGGTGGAGAAGCGACTGGTTCGTCTTTGTGATTGTATTTTGAAGATCCAGATTTAGTTCTTCCATTCGCAGCAGGAGGAGGAGGAGTTGATGGAGCTGGTTGCTCTGCTTTTCGCTTCCTCAACTCTCGAGACATTTTATCTTGATTTTGGATGGATTACAAGTATGAGCTAGTATAAATAAAGACACGAATTAGTAAATATGTTGTCTATTAACATCATATACTACCAGGCGCTTGGGCTTACCTACCTTGAATCGACCAATCTGCGAAAATACTAGCCAGCAAAATGTTGAGGATGACAGAAGCCAACAATTGTCACACGAGAATAGAGGGCGACACGTAATGCCGCGTGCCAATACGTGTGAAGTATCGATAAATTGCAAAACGAGCTCTCGAAAAGGTCTACAAGGCTCGATAAATATCATGATGGCCAAGTTCCAAATCAAATGATTAAAGACGTGTATGTACCAACATATTTCTAGCTTGCAAACAGATGTACACACGTCAAAACGCGTGAATTTGACATATGTTCTTAGCGCAGACTACACGGTTGACGGAATTATACTAGGTCGATCCGTGATTGAGAAAACGTAAAAAATTCAAAATCAGCAAACATTGGCTAGAAAGGAGAGCACAGCAAGATCACGCTAGAAGCAAAGGTAAGCAAAAAGATCTGTTGATCAGTAGAGCTCCTGTCTTGCTTTCGTTGCTGTTTTGTCCATTGTTTAATGCACTTACCATCTGCTACACTTTGCCATTCAATCCTGTCGTTCTTAACCTAATTGAAGCTGATGCTACCCTGATTCATTTATAATTAGGAATAATCCATCTCAAGTCATAACTATATAACTTCCTGCTACTTCGTCAAACATCGCAAACTTCGCAACATCTACCATCTTGTAAGCATGTTGCTAACAAGTACGATGGAATTCCTTCGAAACCGTCGCCTGCCTCCTATGGAGCCATGGCAGACTTTGTGTCAACCTGTCCCACTCGTACGAGTCAATGCTCAGCCAACTCAAAATGGAGTCAAATATATCGCAACTGGTCTGACCTCTGAAGCAGAGTCTATTCTCATACAATTGGAAGGACCACTCTATGTTGCTGCCTTCATTGGATTTGGAAGGTAATGATTTGAATCACTTGTTCAACATTATTAAAGTTCATGTTGGTCATTCGCACGTGTGGAGTGACGTGTCACTCACCATCATCAACTTAAACCATATACAATGATCCTTTATAGATCTGGAAAGTCAATGACTGCCACAAAACTCAAAGCAGCCTTGACGGGTGATACCAGTGTCCAATTCACATCTCGTCCTGGCAATGTACCTTGTACTCATGGAGTCGACATGATGGTCTTCCAACATCCAACAAAGGCTGGCCAAATCATCTTTCTGGATTGTGAAGGAAGTCAAAATCACAACCAATCTGCACTTCCATTCGTTATGGGTCTAGCAGCTCGTCTATCAACTCGACTCTATGTATTTGAGCGATCATGCTTTACTACTGGTGGCTTGGAAACTGTGATGCAAGTCTTGACCATGGGTCTCGCTACTCCTCAAAACCCAGATATACGTATCGACCTGCCAAAATCATTGGTATTGGTTGAAAATATGACTATAAACCAAGAAATCACTGAAATTGACCTGCTGACTGACTTGGTGAACGAAACGGATGGTGATGAAGCTACAAACCGTATTCGTCGTATTATACGTGACCGCTTTGATGTCGAATTTACCAAACTCCCATTTATCTCGACCGTCGTCGGTAGCGAATACAATACAACAATCAACGACATGGCTGATATGTTGGCTGATCGTCTGACTCCCTTGATTGTTGGCAATGTACCCATTGATGGTCCAGTCATGGTACAACTCGCTACAGAACTGGTGGCTCAAATCCGAGAAGGTGGATCCAAATTCAATATGGTGTCTGCTACGGAAGCTATGGTGGCCAACATGGCGTCTGAAGCTGCCAATGCTGCTTGGTCTGAGTTTGTTGAAAAGTGTCGATCACTTGGCAATCATCCATCTCAAATATCTGGTCGGAAACATATCAAATCAATAATGAGTGAAGTAGAAACTGTAGCTGGTCAAGCTCGTGGTGAATTGGAAGGCTTTGTATCCAAACTGGAACCTGCTGAACCCGCTGGTGTCGCCAAACAACTATGGGATCGTAACTTCAAGCACTTCACATCTGATTTGAAGAGTGCACATGCCCGAAAAATGCAGGAAATTGCCAAGTATACCATATGGATGGATCGCGTTCACTCATTGGTCACTCAGATTGTGCAACGAGTAAGTGTTTGATTAGCAGCTATGATCTGGTTGTCTTCGTGCGTCTCATTTTCTGTCCCTTCTTTGCTGCCGTTTAGGTCTATGAAGCAATGTTCCACATGATGAGGTTGGCACGATTCACTACATCTCTGGTCATTGCTTCCAACTACTACGTAGCAAAGGAAAGCTTCAAATTGGTTACCAATGTGGTCTCTCAAATCTTTGCACCAGCACCACAACACCTTTTAAGCGAATAATCAGCCTCAAAATTCATTCTAAATATGTATTATATTTGCACGCCACAGTTTCATCATAAAATTAAAGTTATATCGACACAGAAAAACACTTTGTTTGTTGAATGGTCTCGTCACTTTCTCGTTCGCAGCAAACTTCAAAAAAGTGTTAGCAAGGACGTCGAGTAGAGGAGAGTACAGCAAAGAGAGCCCATCCAGTCATGTCATCTTCAATAGGAGTTCCAATAAAGGTATGAACGCACTCGCATCCACAACTGTAATCAGGCTATTAACTAACTCTTCTATTGTATCCAAAATTCAAAACATTCGAAAATTCAATTAAACCAATACAGCTTCTGCATGAATCACAAGGCCACATCATCACTCTCGAACTCAAAACAGGAGCAACATACCGTGGCAAGCTACTCGAATGTGAAGACTCTATGAACGTACAATTACGAGACATTACAGTAACTCAACGTGATGGACGAGTAACCAAACTCGACCAAGTATATGTACGAGGCTCCCAAGTCAGATTCTTTATTGTGCCAGACATGTTACGAAATGCTCCCATGTTTAAATGGGTACAGCCTGGTGCTACTAAAGCTAGAGGTATTGGTATGGGGAGGGGTAAAGCTACTGTTGCGAGAGCTCAACAGCAAAGTAGAGGTAAGATTGCAGATTGTTTGTATTACGAACTGAGCACATTCTTGGTCTTTGGTGTTTGAGACAGCCAAGAATGAAAGTAGCAGAGAGCCGCATGGCAACATTTGGCAAACATTGCAACTGGACAACCGCAAACACCTGTACTTATATTCTTCTCTACTACGCAGGTCGTGGCGATCGTGGAGGATTCAGAGGCGGTGATCGTGGCGGTTTTAGAGGAGGCGATCGTGGTGGTGGATTCCGGGGGCGAGGACAATAAAAACGTCAATTTGAAAGAAAACCACGGAACAAGACTGCCTCAAGGAATCATAGTTTATGGAAGGAAACGGATGGACTGCTTTGTTGTGCTCTGTATAGAATGATGGGAAGGAAAGAAGCAGGATTGATAGTATTGAAAAAGCATCTAGGAAGGAGATAGGTATATAGGTTTTTTGCATCTCAAAACAATAAAACGGATGGATATAGTAAACTATCGACCGTGCTGCTCTTGTTGTGAAGTACTTGGGTACCTTTGTGGGAGTTCTCGACCAGAAACGAACTTTCTTTGACTGTCAAGCTTCCGCTTCATGCTGGCTCTTGCTCACACAGACAACAGTCTGGCTCTTCTTTAAATTGGTAGTCAAAAGGGATGATTTTAATTTATTGAAACAAAGAAGCTAGATTCTGAATGCACACTAAACAACCCCGTAAGGACTTTCAAAACTCAGCAAACTCAAAACTCTTCTACTTCGAAATGGATTCTATGCCATTGATCTGAGCACTAGACCAAACAACACGTAGACAACAGACGAGCCTTGTAACTCACTTCCAGCTGTATGGCAAGTTTTCATATTCTTCAAGGGCTCGTTGAATATGTTGCAACATGGATGGGATTGCTTCGTCAGGGTAGGCACCTGCGTTTTTTGGTTGGAGATGTTCCAACTCTCGTTTAAAGAAGACGTCATTATACGAATCTGGAGTACCATAAAAGTACTTGGATGCTTTTGATAGAGTGATGTATGTAGTTACATGTAAGTGGCTAGCAATAGCATAGCCTGTACAAGCTCAAGGGGCAACTTTTGCGACACAAATCCTGTTGCTCGTTAATAGTATTACTAACTGCAGCAGCTTCGGAAGCCTCAGCTAAGGTCAGTTGCTTGCCTTGTGTGGTTGTGTCGTTGTCTTATAAGCTTCTACGGAGTTCTTAAGTTTGCGTCAATAGAAGTTTGGGGCTTGTAACTTGATGTCTTTTTAACAGTTTTATTATAACTCCATCAGGAGAAACTGTGGGACAGATTTAAAGTATACGAATTACAGATATGATGTTGATTTGGTTGCGTCCAACAGAAGTTTGGGGCTGGTATCTGCACACCAACAAAGTAATGGACATCGAATGAACACCACCTAAGACTCGCATTACGTGTATTTCTGCAGAAGACGTCCCAATCTGAAAATTGCCGCGTCCACAACAATTCAAATTTTGGATAAAAATCAATGGAGTTATCCAGCGGTTATAATAAAACTGTTAAAAAAAAATATTAAAAGATCATACAAAGGGGCCAAATGGTGAAAGCAGGTATTGTAAGACAGTCTGCTCTGCGACTTTAGTTCGAGCTAGGATATCATTCTGCTGGTTCACTACTGATGAGGGGATTAAAACTGAAAATGATGTCGGTCACTATGAGGGCTCTATAGCAAACGAATTGTAAGCTTTTCGACACATTAATCAAAGCAATAGAAACTTTGTCACTTACCAGAAAGTTTTCAGGGCTGCATTAAGCTTGCTGATTTCTTCCAATAGAGCCTCACGTTCTGAGGCCCTTGTGTCTTCTCCAATAGCAGAAGGCTCGATGCGAGCTAGGATTTTGCGTAGATCGTCACATCCAAGTCGGAAAACTTCTCTCTCGACAGCATACAGACAAACGGCATCTACATATCTTAGAGCAGCAGTCTCACAGTAAGCTTTTACCATGGCAATCATATCCATGACCTCAAAGTTCCTAGTATTCAATTTTGTCCCTGTTGCTGCACCAGACTGTTTACTGTTCAACCACGATTCCCTGTTTTTCTCTCGAGCATCTTCTACCTTCTTCATAAAGTTTTCATTATATGTGAGTGGATGATCGGCCTCGTCATCATACATGGATTTGGTCTCCTTGAGAAGCTTTTGTTCAAGGGTGTCTATATAGCTGTCTACTGCTTCCTTAAAGGAAGGACGGAGGAGACCATGCACCTTCTTGTCCAGCAAGTAACCAAAGACATTTCGAAGTACCAGCACTATATCGTTTACATGATTCTCCGTAGTGTTCTTCCAGCCTACAATACATTCCTGTACTAATGACACGAACGCATTATCGAGAGGGAAAACACCCATCTCTCGCCCTCGTACTTTCTGTATAGCATTTTCGACATCTTGATCTGTGACGTTTCCATTTTCTTTGAGGATGTTCTTTTGAAAGGTCTCGCACAGGTCCTTCACCCTACTGCCCAAATACAAGTCTTTATCGGCATCCTTTGGTAATGGATATCTACCACTAGACAAGTCCAAGAAAGCCTGTACAAAGCTGGTCGAATTATTATAAATCAAAGCATGCTTATCTCCGTCGTTGACTAGCTCAGGGAATTGATCCAGTTCAGATTGTTTCTCACGAATCCTCGTTTGTAACTCATGTTTCACGGATGGCATCTCCTTGTCGATATGTCCTTTAAGCACCTCCACAAGATGCTCGCGGAGGGATTCCACACCTTTTTGACGTTCATATATAATATTCCATGGAGGTTTTGAGAAGAATTGCTTTGAGGAAGCCAGCAATTCGTCGGCGGAAAGTCCTGTCGTGATTTCTTCCATACTCTTGTTCTTTACCCAATGCACACCATATTTAAATGAGCTCAATTCCGTTTGCATGCTTTTGATTTTCAGTAACTCCTCTCCCTTGCTGATATTGTCCACCTTCGTTACTACTGCGAGAGCTCGTTCACCTTTACCACCATAATCCTTTATGGCACGTAAGACGGCATTGTTGGCCAGATCTGAGGTGGCTGGAATTACTGCCAATACGAGGGTTCGCGGATCTCTGACATATCTAATTGACAAAATACGTTAATTCGTCTGTCTGAAATTGTGAGACAACCCCACAGAAATCGACATACGGATCTACGATACTCTTGACGTCCTCGACAACGGACTCAGGTTGACTTCCTATACTCGTGTTTACATATCCTAAAGAAGCAGTAAGATCTGTTGACTCATAAAATCGAGACATGGCAAGTAGGTCGCTGTACCTGGCAAATCCACCAACGTCAGACGAGCATAACCAGGTCCAAAGAGATGTATGTTCAAGACCTTGTCTGAGAAAATGCTCTCATTATCAGACAAAGCCGTTTTGACCTCTCTGATTACATTCTCGACATCCTTGATATTTTTCGGTTTTCGAACGACATCTGGAAGCCTTGCGGCCTTTGAGTCTGTAATATATGCATCGCTAGATACTTCATCGCTTGGAATGAGACTGACACGTGTAGCGAAACTGGTGCACAGTTCTGCATTCTTGGGAAACGTGATTCCAGTCAAGTTTTCCAACAGCGACGACTTGCCAGCCGATTGGTCTCCGATAATAGCTATTTGTGGAAGGTTTATAGCGATCCCCAGCTTCATAATATTCTCTACGACGTCCAGCTGGGTGTCGGTGAGCAGCGACGAACCAGATGTGGTGGTTTCTTTGGGTTCTTTAGGTGGTGGAAGGGATTTGGAAGCATCTCGAGAATTGCCTGATACTACTGATGTTCCAGGCGAAGGAGGTGGTGTCATAGGATGGCCCAGTGTTTGCTTGCGACCCAACATTGTTGATTCTGCGTCGGAAGCAAGATAACGACGTGTTAGCGGCTTTATCAACGGCAAAATGACGGTACAAGCAAGCTCCGTAAGTGAAAAACATACCTGAGATCGCTAGCTCAAGTGTAAACTTGTGCGGTTAGCTGTTGTTGGTTTATCGTCCCACCATGTGGAATTTGAAGAACGTGCACTAGCTTCAAACTTTGATTTTGGAACAGGTTAAGCTCTGGACAAGGCACGCCCTCGTGTGACAAAACATATTGTAGGAGTATGACAGTAACTAAAGTTACGTACAGAAGCTGCGTTGAAGGCGCTTAACGCAAAAAATCAATGCTGAAATGAATAACTTGGTTTGAGGACGCCTTTAGCGGAAACCACTTGAGCTGTGGTATCTGCATGGCTTATAATTTAGATGTCGTCAATTTCACCTACAGATTTGGCAGCGATGGACTATAGTCTCTAGTTAACTCGAAACGTGAAACCGAGATGAATCCGCAGACTATTGCCAAAAGGACGAGGCAACTAAGAGTCTATAAGCCTGTTTATTCCTGACTATTCAACGGAATCGGTACTCGGTTTGCTACAAATTCTAGTTGGGTGAGATGCAATCCGGACACGCATTGCCAAGTCAAAGTTTGAAAACACTTGTAGTATGTGCAGTCAGGCAATCATCAAACAGACTATAATTTCCGTCAGCGATGCATTGAATGAACGACCGGGTGCTGGCAAGTTAAGATTGCTGAGCCTGTAATTTGTGCTCTCGTATCTTCCTCTGAAAAATCAAATTTGAGACGAATTAATACGTATTGAGCACGTATCGCTTGCGGTGTCTATCTCACTCGATTCTCACACCTATATAATACCCGGTCTCTTAAAGTCATAGCGGGCCATGGGATTCTCAGTTTACTGCTGGGGTTGGATCTCGTCCCTCGATTTTGGTACTGTTATATTTGATGTCTCGGATGATATGATACCGAATTCAGTAATGGGCCTTGTAGATTCGGTACACACAATGGTCCTTGCATTCGGCTGGCGTCGCATTCGCCTTGAATTTCATTTTTGACAAAATCCGCACGAGTTCAGAGGGCAGGCACTGCCAAATTTTGGATTTTTCCTGAAGTGAAACTGGTTTCTAAAACAACAATACCACCAGGAAAGAAATTGGAGAAACGTCCTACAGTGCACAGTATACCCCCTTGATTGAAAACGGTCTCAGTAACACGAGACACCAAACACGACCTCTACTCTCGTTGAGACACGATCACAATCTGCCAGCAAAGCTAGAACAAATTGGACGCGTTTCAGGACTTGCTGAACTTCGCAAACCAAATATTTCAGTGTTTGGAAGGAGTTATATCCAAAGCCGACACTTGCTTTCTCAGATTCCCGTCGAGAGGAGCGTTTCTTATAATTATAACCTTGCTTCTTTAAAGGTCCTTATCCGAGCGAGCACTATTTCTATAAAGCAGGTGGAGCAGATGGTGGTCTGGAGGTTTGACGTCAGCAAAGAGGCTTTCCAAGACATCGTAGTTGATCTCTTTTGTACCCAATCATTATCTGGCAGCTTCAGCGGCTGTTGTTGCAGGTGCTTGATTTGCCGCCTTAGTGTCTTACACGGCAATGAGTAAATGTGCTGTTTGACATTTGGCTTCCAACTTGGCGGATGGAAGTCTTCCAAAAGCGGAACGGCATGTTATTGCATGCACTATATGATTGTGATTAATTTAAATCACGTATAGATGTTGAGTGAGAGGAGCTTGACACGAAACTTCAACTGGAGATCGATTTGCGTGCCTTATTGAGTCGATGGAATGATGGGACGTCTTTAGCAGGAACAGGAGGCTCTATACTCTCCATGCAAGCGGAATCAGCTGCTTTCAATTCTCTGTGATGTTCAGACAGCGATCGACTAGCATTGAGTGACCAAGATTGACAGAAATGATCAAATGTACTGAACCCCATTGAAGCAAGCTGATTATTGTAAGAGAACTGACTAGGAGACAATACGCTTGTGTACTGGTGGCCATTCAACATAGGCTGTACTCGGTTTGCTACAAGGATATAAGTGAGAAAATTCACAACTTATGCTGAACAGAAAGTTGAGTTGAAAACCCCCATTTATTGCCACAATTGTCAGCAGTCAAGCAGTCATTGAACGAACCAGTTATTAGTACAGTAAATGAACCACTCCCGTATGTTGTTTCAATTGCTAGAAACGTCGCTGCAACATCCATTTTTTTTGGCTCATGCATTCTATTGGGACTATAGTCCCGCAAATTTACGATTATTACGTGTATACGTGTATTATTAACACGTGAATGCATGTTGCATTCACGTGTTCAAAAAGGGAGCCAAGGCATTACCTTGTTATTCCCGTTTGGTTTCACTTCTCTTAAGATCTCGAGGATTTAGCTGGTCGGGGGGAGTACTACGATTACTTGATTTACTACCAACAGTTCGTATCCCGAGAATCGCAGGAGCTTTTTTTCTCCAACTTTGGAGATTTTTTTCAAAGACAAAACCCAACCTTCCAGACTTAAGCAGATAATATGTGTCTTTTTAAATCTTTCTCTGACATCTTGGCTACAATAACCAAAATGAAAAAAAAAAGACAAAAGTTACGTTTTGTAAGAAAATCCGTATCGTAGAGGCATTCTTCTCCAAATGAAATTCGAGACAAAAGTCTGACGTACTGCCGTCTTTTGGTCTCTTTCTTAAAAGCTTGTCACGGAAACAGGTGCACAATAATTTCTTCAATTAAAGCTGTAGGAGCGCCGCTGAAAATGACAACAATAACTTTGCCCATGCCCGCTACAAGCCTAGTAAGTCTCTGAATGAAGCAAGATGAGGGATGATTGGTTAGCACGAGGGTGCTTTTTGAAAAGTTGTACGAAAAGAATGATGATGGTTGGGACCTGTATTCAGTCATTGCTCAACATCAGTTAAAGATCATGGGAACAACTGGGATTTTAAAAGGATGGAAGTGCTACTAAACAGACCCTTTGAAGATTTTCTGATCGTCGATAGCAGTATAAATAATAAGACTGGGATGACATCCCAGAGTCTTTTCGTTGTCTGCATTTCAGACACGGAGACGCCTTACTCCCAATTTAAAATGCATTTGACGTCAATGCCTATAACCCTAGAATGTGTTTGTGGTGAAACGACTTGGAAGTTGCGATTGTAGCGGTTGGAATGATGACGTGGCGAAGACCCAATTAATATGAAGCAAGAATGGATTATTATTGAACTATTTGAGAAGGCGCTTCTGGATAGATGTACATCAGCGATCGCATACAAGTCTTGTGGATGATTTTCGTGTTGTCGTGTTTGGGGTGCTGTTACTGCCTGTATGATGCATGAAGCTTTATGTAGACAGATACACTTTTTAACACGCGTTTGCATGCCTATTAGATGAATTATCAATCCTTTTATTGATAAAGCAATTCTTGAGTCTCACATCCTCTTCGTTTCTCGTTTGCAAGTTCATCCTACTTGCTGCGTTTCGAGATTTAGACTAGAAACGAAGAGGAAGAATTCAATAAGCTGGCAATCTCAAGTACGAAAATCCTTGAGAGAAACTCATACCTAAAGAATCAACGATGCAGCAACAACCACAACAACCCGTTGGTCCTGAACCTGGATCTATGGATGATCACGTAAGTTGAAGAGGGAATACGGTTGGAACATGCATTGATGATAACGTCTATTGAGACTCCCTGCTCGTGCTTCTGCTGCAGTAATTTAGATTTGTCTTTACTGACGTGGTAACAATCTTCATTCAACACTCAACAATTTAGGAAGCTGTTCAGCGGGATATGGACTTCTTGGCTCTAGTCGGGACGCCAGGCGACGTCGCCAACGCTGATGAGACAGTGAGCTATACCAGTCCATTACTAACACCAGATTCATTGATCAAATCATCTCACACAAAACACACAAACCTAGTCAATGGAGATTGCAAACTCTTTGATAAGGCTACAGCTCAATGGTAATTTCAAGTTCACGTCGTACTACTTGTATCGATTGACCAACCGTATTTCAACAATAGACCAAACCAACTTGTACAAATGACATGTCACAACACCACGACATTCTCAGCATTTACATACTTCCAATTTCTCATCAGGGTTCAATTCTGGATGTCGGCAAACGTTGTTTCTCGTCAAGCTGCCAGACTCATCTTCTCAAAAAGGACCCAAATGGTGATGTAGGATACATAATCACGTACAATTGGCATATCCAAAAGGAGCCAAACAACCATCGCGATCCTTGGTATTTGCTGAATGTCGAATTTGACGGAGGAGAGCTGCTGCCCTTTTTATTGTGGCTGCAAGATAAAGTGACTGTTGTTCCGCGGTCTGAAACCCTAGTTCGCTATGAATCTTTCTTGGAGGTTCATCGTGTCCAAGGAATGGTCGAAATGGAAGGACTGTTTGCTACCGCAAGGGATGGCACCCATAGAAGAAGCTGATACAAGATGTGAATGATGATTGATGATTTCGCGAAAGGTATACACAAGGAATTGTTGCTTGGTGAAGAGAGTATTTGTAAAGTAGTTTATACATAGATCATTCATGATGAAGAGACAATGAAATAGTTCGAGACTGTGACTTTTGATCATGCGAGATATCATTTCAATGATGTGTCATCGGAAGTCTGACTTGAACAACATTTCGACACATTTTGGGGAAAAGGCCATACCGCTTTTGAAACAAAGTCCTTCTTTGAATCATATCCATATTAATCATTTCAAAACCAGGCTGAACCCACAGAGACACACGGTTTCAGCACTAAACCAACACAAGAGACTGCAGCTTACTTCCAATTTCAAGGATACAGAGAAACGTAGCTTGGTAGAATGGTACCCATCTCTTGAATTCTTGAACTCGACATGTAGCAAACAAGAAACATCTTGCAAACGAGAGCAAGGTTGGATTTCGTGGTGGTTTTTTCTCGCTTCAGCTTCCGTGAAGACATTTCCGTACAGAAGTTAAGAACGTGACGTGTTCGTCATCGAAATCGAAAATCGAAATAGTTCTAGGACCATCTGTTTGTAAATCGCGGTTGCAATGCGACGACCAAACCGGTGAAGATGCTGACAAGTGAGTTAACGATACGGCTCGAGTATCAAATGCATCATAGAATATTACGCCAAATTCACGTGAGACAATAAACGTTTTCCACCAAACTTTGCACTTGCGTCAACACGCTCTCTTGTTTTCAACCTCCCTTAAACCACAAAATTTCCAAGACGATGATTCCAACGACTCCGGAGCTTTCAGAAGGTATGAAGCAGCCTCCAATTAATTTACCTTGTACCTGATACGAGGCGTGTCCGATTTGAAGATATCATCTGGCAAAGGAAAAGCTTTCAATGAGTGTAATTTTTGAATATTTGCTTGGCATTCTGACAGAGGATGCAAACAACACAGCCTTTGTTTTACGCGATTCATTTCCTATTATTCTATATTATGTTGAATTCTCACTCATACCTCGTCATCACCAAACCAGATCTGGCAACCAACATTGAAATTGGAACATTAGCGACATGGTCATTATCTTCTTCTAAGCCTGGATTTGGAGTCGACCAGCTACGTGACGACTCTGTAGACACGTATTGGCAGTTACGTCTCCTGTTCTTTAGTCTCTTCTAGACGACCTATGCTTGAATCGACGTTTGGACTTCCAAGATCTCATCCTACTTCGTACACAGATCTGATGGACCACAACCACATCTTGTCAACATTCAGTTTCCCAAGAAGATGTCTGTTTCGGTAATTCTTTGGAATATTTGTCTAAATGTAGCAATTCCATGCGGTCGTTTTTTCGCACAACCCTCACATCCTTCACATTAGACGGTAGCCATATACCTGGACTATAAACAAGACGAAAGCTATACACCGACCAAGATCTCAGTTCGTGCTGGTAATCATTTTCAAGATTTGCAGGTATTTTGTTTGGTCCCAGTACATTGCTTTTCAATGCAGAATTTGTACATATTCTTTTTTGGTTTTGCGTTTCAGGAAGTCAATTTGATCGAATTCGAGGAACCTGTTGGATGGACTTGTCTTCCCTTGAATTCTGCGTCTCCCGAGTAAGCCAACAGCAGGAAAAAAACACCCCCTCACATTTCAGGACGGAATTATTTAACATTCTCTCCCTCTCACAACTCTCCATTGCATATATAGACAACCAATACGAACACACCTGTTACAGTTTGCTGTAATCAGCAACCACCAGAATGGCAAGGACACTCATATTCGACTCATCAAGATATATGGATTGAGACCGTAAGTGATCTACATGGATGGCAACCTGTGTCAGTTGCCTTAATTCGAAACTGATCAAGGTCTTATTTCTTGCTGTTGAACATGTCCTGATTCTTTCACTGAACGCATATAGAACATTGCAAACACACTCATCAGATGGTCTTCCTCCATACTCGACAGTCCAGTTTCAAATGCAGGCTGTTGAGAGGCTCTAGAGAGAGTGACTCTGGGGGCATTTCTCATGGTGGCTAGAATCCAAGCACGTATAATATTTTTGGATGCTAAGCTATCGCATTCCATTCGCACAAAACCTGGATCATTGTACATAATAAATCACCTGTACTCTTTTTGTGTTCATAAAGAAATGTATATACATGGTTTATGTGCGTTTGGTCATTTTTCTGTACAGAGCAACGAGCGGGTTTTATATGTATAAGCTTGCTTCTTTTCAAGCTTCTAATCCAAATGAGCACTATTTCTATAAAGCAGGTGGAGTTGGTGCTGGTGCTGGAGGTTTGACGTCAGCAAAGAGGCTTTCCAAGACATCGTAATTGATCTTTTTTGACAACATTTTTTTGGTAGCTAATAATTGTCTGGCAGCTTCAGCGGCTGTTGCAGCAGGTGCTTGATTTGCTGCGTTCTTGTCTCTTGGCTTACGTGGCTATATGATATAAGGAATGGAATGTTAGAACGCTGAAAGTGGCTTCTCTCGTCACAAGGGAACAGAAAAAAACAGATGCATATCAACGATACCTTCTTTGATTGAGATGATTTTCCACTAGCCAACTCCATAATACGTTTCCTTTCTTGCTTTTCTTCCCAATCTCTATTTTCCTCTTCCCAAATCCTCTTCTTAAGTGACACTTCGTCATCAGTCAAGAAGGCATTCATAATTTCATTGTCATCATCCAATAATTCCCAGTTTTGTTCTTCTGCTGTCAATGCATCGGATGTAGCTGCTGGAGTTATAGTAGCATCTGTATTATTATTTGTTGCCGGTAATGTTTGTTCTTCGGTGGATGTTGGTGAAGATGGAGTTGTTGCTGCGAAATCTGTTGGTGCTTTTGGTAATGCTACTCCTAATGGAGGTGGAAGGAACGTCGTGACGGGAGATAGCGTGACTGATGGTGTATCTTCGAACCTTGTCTTCTTGAGTCTGGTAGATGATGGTGTTGGCGTTCTTTTTCGTTTGAGGGCAGACTTGGGTACTGCGGGTGCAGGTGCAAGTGGAGTGGTTGAGTCATCGTCACTGGGACCAGGAGTGCCTCCTATGATGCAAGTGTAGTTTCGATCAGCTTTTTTGTCGTATAGAAATAAGCAGAAAAAGGACCCCACTGTAGTCAACAACTTTCATACCTAATTCTCTAGTAATTTGCTGAAAGTCGGGATTTTCCAATGTTTTGCTCATCTCGTCCAAGATACCGTTCTCTTCCATATCATCTCCATATTGGCTGAGCATTGGACCGTTTATATTCACGTCATCGTCGTCAGATGGAGCTTGAGATCCTGCTCGTCCTGATTGTTGTCGCTGTCGGTGACGTGTAGATGATGATGCTCTTTGTCCTTCGCCATTTTCTGAATCATCATCATCGTCGTCAACATCCTTGCGATTATTCCTACGAATACTATCGGTTTGGTTGCGTTTGTCGTCTTCGTCATCTTCATCGTCGTCATCGTCATCATCAAGGATACCCTTCTTGTCTTCATCATCAGCTGACCCACCACGACGTCTCCTCTGAGTCAATATAGGAGGAAGAGGTGAAGGCTGCAATTTCAATTCTTTTCCACGCTTGTCCCAGTCATTCTGTTTGATGAAGTCTACTGGATTCAAATCCGCAGATGGTGTGTCTTTGAATTCAGTCAACCTGTGGACGTGAATTGACGGATGTCAGTAATTGGGAACTGTCAAAGTCAAACGAGCTCAACCAAAAAAAAAACGGGTGACTGATAATATAGGATACATCAAGCTCTAAACCAAATACCTTTTTCGAAGAGTAGTTTCACAAATCTTGACGACACTGACAATCTCACGATGGCTTCGACGGAATCCATGCATACGAGCAGCAATGAAGAGACCTGCCAAAGTCGAAAGCCATAATGATCAGTCAAATATGAAATAAGAAAACGCATTAACGTCTAACAGCTTACATGCTGCACAAACACCAGCAGGATGTCGACCCATAGCCATCCAATCGTGTTGCATACGTCTCACCAGATTGGTGGCGACTTTAATAACGGACGTCTTTTTTCCCCCGAAGTCGAGCTTTTCAGCGAAACGAGCAAGGTAAATACTCTAAACATGGTGTCATGAGTGTGAGCACCTTTCCACATTTGATCTTTTCTTGGTCTTTTGAACGTGTGAACTCTGCTTACTGGATCGATATTGGGAATTGCAACGCCTAATAGGTGTGCCAGTTTCAAGAATGTAGCACCCAATGTATATACGTTCGTCTGAAAGCGCAAAAAAAGGATCATTGATCATTTCGAATGAAAGAGCAAAATCAGAACAGTAGAGACTTACTTCGGCACGTTCAGAAAAGTCAATGAGCATGAGACCCTTGTCACCCAATCTGGCTACAAGATAGAGACAGGCAGCGACGACAGTATCGGTACGTCGACCCTTTGTAAAGTTGTGGGCAATAGCAAGATTGAGCCAAGAAGTAGCCTGTTCGATCTCAGTCTGTTTGTATCCGAAATGAGTACCCATTTCAGTGGCCTTATTCTTTCCTATATAGCGTTGAGATTGAATGGTGAGGTTAAACACAAGGGGGTGACAAGTAGGCAGATGTGGACTCTACCTTTGGCCATTGTCTGTTCCCGAGACTCTGGCATTCCTCCACGTACAGTACCGAACTTGCTTCGACTCCTTGCGCGAGCTAAACGACCAAGGAGGATGTGATCAGTATAGTGTTTCTTCAGCAGGCAAATGTTGGACTGAAGCAATGGACAGGCAAGAGACACCCAAAAGAGCAGATTGAATAAGAGTATGTACCTTGATCATGTCCAATGACGGTACCATCAGCAGTAGCATTGCCAGACGAGCGTTCTGTGAAAGTGATTTCCGACTTTAAGTTGCTGTCTTCTGCGACCCTTCCACATCTATCACATATAGTCTGGCCCCTTTCATAGACGAAATTTCCTCCACAATCACAATCTGCCATATTGAGCTATTGCGCCCTCGTCGTCGTCTGCGCTTTGGAGCTTCCAACTTGTTTTGTGTCAAGTTTTGGACATTTGCGAGTGAGAATTGAATTGTAAGATCTGTCTACTAGACGCGTTGTATGAGCTAACTATGATGTTTTAAGTAGAGTCTTCCACTTTGAAAGTCTGCATCGGCCTTGCTTATCCAGCTGGATATCCTATGACTTGCAAAAAATACAGAAGCTGGATTATCCTTCGTAGCTCTTTTTGTACGTGCTACAGCACGGTAGATGCTCAATTAACAATAATTTAAAGCATACCACACTCTTCAACACGTTCATACCCTCGTCTCCATCCCTGCAAGCCCTGCAACTGGGTTTGAACTTCTTACAAAACTTCAAAACATTGTCGATCTTGGAACATGCTACCTCTGCGACTAAACACTGTCTGGATAAGGCATCGAGCTTCATGTAGAGTCATATATTTCAAGATGTGCATTCCTTGTAACTACTTTTACTAACTTCTGTTATTCGTCTAGCTTTCATTCCATGCACCAAGTCAAGACTCTATAGTACAGGACACAGCTCGTTTCCTATTGAGGCATCTCATTATTTGATTCAAACTGCCACGTCTGATCGCTATACGCTACTACAAAACCGTGGCTTTTTGGAAATTGAAGGAGCTGATGTCGTCAAGTTCCTACAAGGACTGATTACAAACCATATGCCAAAGATTGAACGTGGTGGTGATGGCTTTTATTGTGCCTTCTTGACTCCTCAGGTATGCGTGGTATTGCCGGTTGTGTTTGTCGAGCCTGATCTTCAGAGCTTGATTTATGGAGATGAAATACATCTCTTTTTCGCCTTTTTAATTACGTACCCTATCATCTAACTCACAGGGTCGCGTCCTATATGACGCATTCATACACCCCAAAAACCTCGGTCCAGACTTCCCACACCCATCTTTCATCATTGACGTGGACGCATGTGCAGTCCAAGGTCTCTCTCAACACCTAAACAAGTATAAACTACGCTCCAAAGTGAAAATCACCGATGCTACTTCAAGGTATAGAGCATATCAAGCTTGGGGTCCATCAGTAAAAGCATTGTGGACTGGTGGTCCATCATCTAGTGACGCGCATACTGTGGGCAAAGTGATTCCTGTGGGTGCAATGGTATCTAGACCACGGTTCTGTGATATTGGTGGTATCGATTCCAGGCAGGCTGATTTAGGCTTGAGGATTGTCGTGCCTGTCAATTCTAAAGGTATGTGGAATGTGGTCAATGGTGGTTGTTTGAGCAAGCGTGACTCCCAATATCATCGGCCAAACCTGTATTCTTGCATTCCTAGTTCCCGTCTTAACAAATCAAGTGCCCGAAGAAGAATACACATTACGAAGAATCATGTATGGTGTTCCTGAAGGAATGGATGACTATTTTCATGGATCTTCATTACCTCTTGAATCTAATCTAGACTATATGCAAGGAGGTACACATCACTTGTCTCGCATCATGTGGCGGAGAAAAGTTCAGTCTTGTGCTGATCGATTCTTTGGCTTTATAGTGGACTTTAGGAAGGGCTGCTATCTCGGCCAAGAGCTAACCATCCGAACATACCATACAGGTGTAACACGTAAACGAATATTGCCCATACAGGTATTTAGTGATGTTTCAAAGTGAGTGCCCTCTATATGCGTCCATGCGCGGCCTGTTTTCTTGCATTGCGCTCACAAAACCCTCGCAACACTAGACCTCCATCAACACTAACACTGGACACAACCACCCAACTCACCATCCCAGCATCCCAATCTGAAATCAATGCCAATAACAAGTCAGTTGGCAAGTTTTGTTCAGGACGTTACAATGTTGGACTAGCGCTACTGAGACTTGAGCATGTTGGACATGTGGTGGCATTAGAAGGTGGACTATTTGGCAAGGCTTTTATACCCTCGTGGTGGCCTATACCACCACCATCACCATCTGCAGAAGGAAAGCAACACTAATAGCATACCCGTACAATATTTGTATATTGCATTATTTTGCAGTTTGTTCTACTACTTATTACAATTTAGATACCTAGAATTGTTGAGTGTACAGATTCAATTTCTAATTATTTGGGCTCAAGATTGGAGGTGGAGATGGGGTTATTTGTGCTTTCTTGACTCCACAGGTATGTGGCATCAATGTGTGGATGTGGGTGATGTAAAGTGGAAGGGTGTGACGAAGCAGTATTTTTGCCTTCCAATCCTATATTCAAACATCGATGTCACAAGTTCGCATCCAATACGACGAAAACCACAGCCTAAAATTCCCGTTTTTTTTCATTGTTGACGTGGACGCATATACCTTCGAGGCCCATAGCAGGTACAAACGACGCCTGAAATTCACAATCACCGACGCAGAGTCAACAGATAGAATCAGGATCGGATTCCATCAGTAATTGCATTCTGGCGTGGTGGTCCATTGTATCGTGGTTCCCATACATTGGTCCAAAAAGTTGTTGTTGCAAGGATGACAAGACCACGACTTTGTGATGTTGGGAGGTTGATTGTAGGCAAGCTGATTTGGAAGTGTGGATTGTTGTGTCTGTTGCTTCTAAAGGCATGTTGAATCCAGCGTCGGGTTGTGATGATTGAGCAAGTGTTGCTCCTGTTGTTGGAGGTGAATCCTTTTTTTGCGTCTATAGATCCAGCCTGGACAAACCACGTACCAGAAGATGGATGCATTACGCAGAATCCTGAATGGTGTACCTGAAGGAATGAACGCTGTTCCTACGGATTGTCATTATCTCTTGGACACAATCTCGATCATATGCAAGGACGCATCTTTCACTTGAGAATCATATCGCACAAAAAAGCAATTAAAGGCAACGCAAGCAGCAGCTTCTGGCTGATTTGGGTACAGATTGTTGTACCCATTGATTCTAAAGAAATGACTCCTGTGATGTCCTTGAGCAAGTATTGCTTCAAGTGGGCATTTGGTGTCTTTCTTGCGTTCTTGATCCCAGTGTTGACAAATCAAGCACCCGAAGATGAATTCGCACTACGAAGAATTATGAATGTGTTCCTGATGGTGAATTTTAATGATCATGGTTACCTAAATATCTGTTTATCTCATTTTTACGCTCCCGTCGCAAAAAAAAGACAAGTTTGAAGCTCATGAGTTCCTTTATTTTTCAGAAGACTTTGGGAAGGGCTCCCATTTCGGCCAACCGACTCGAACACACCATGCGGGTGTAACACGTAAACTACTGCTACCTATCCATGTCTTCAGTGATGGTTCAAAGTGGGTTGTCTTCCATTACTTTCTTTTATGGTTTCCTTTTTCGCCCCGACACTCACAACCATCACAGACACTTTGACCACCAGAAACACTACCACTGAACACAACCACCAACCCACCATCTCACTTTCCAATCCGAACTCGACCCCAATAACGACCCTGTTAGTAATCCTATTCAGGACGATATGATGTTGGGTTGACGTTGTTGAGCATGTTGGACATGTGGTAGTAGAGGTTTGAATGTTTGAGCAGGCTTGTATACCATCGTTTTATGGTGTTCTGTTCAATAGTCTGTTTCGTCATGAGTCCAACGAATCTGGTGTTTGATGTGTGCAGGAGGTCTGATTTTGTAATTTATATAAAGTATTATACATATTATTGTGCAAGAGAAATGACTACACTATTGAAACAGCGGAGGAATACCTATTTACATAACACTGCCTTCAACCTCTGGATCAATCACAAAAAAGTCAACATCCCATTGGAGCCCTTCTTTGGCAATGATTTGCAGCAAACATTGTTCATATGTCGACAGTACAGGTGGTATCGGGATTTCGTATCGTCCTGAGGCAATTCTGACTGTATTTCCATGAATCTCGGTGCAGAGATGCTTATAAAGTGCGTCTATAGAGACTGGGATATCCACGACACCTGAATCCTTGCACTTCGACAGCGATGTATGTATGCCAGCAGCCTCAGCTCTAGACAAGTAAGACTTCCAAGCAGCTTTTCGAGCTGATCCAGACTTATCAAGAAACTTGATCTCATATTGTTCTAACATGTACCGTTAAGAGCTCATTTAGTGGGTACCCCCGTTACAGTAGTGTCCTTCCAAAGACTTGCCTATGATCCTCCTCGCCTTCAACTTTCCCTGTACATAGAGCAGATCTAAGGTCTTCGCTTGTAGTTCTCTACTACGAGTTTCCAGCAGGGCCTTGTATCGATTGAGTTGCTCTGCCATGACTTTCTTTTCAGCAACTTCCTCGAGAAGAGCTTCCTTTTGTGAATCATCAAGAGTTGATTTTAGGATAACCGACAATAACGATGGTGCAGGAGAGCGAGCCATGGAGTCAACTAGTGTTGGGAGTGATATTAAAGCGTAGTAGAAAATGGGGCTGTGACGACGAATTAAGGCTTACAGCGGCGAGCAGAAGAGTGTAAGCTGTTGAATGCTACTCTACAACTGATTGGAGATGCCATGGGGTAGATGATTTGACCACAGCGAGCGACAGAGGAGATGAGGGGACGAAATGCCATGCTGGCGATGATTCGATTGTAGAGATAATTGAGTCAGTTGAGCTGTACGTCGGCTGCTTTGGTTAAGTTGTTCGTTAGCTGTACGTTTCGATAATGTGTTTTTGCAAACAAAGAAAAACTGTCCAAAGAAAGAAAATCGTACTGAGTGTGAGACAACAAGTCATTCTCGCGTACGTGTACTTTTTATTCCTTTTAAACAATCACGTCGCATCTCACGTACTGCTTTTGCCCTTGCCAACCTCTACAACAATGTAGTATGTCTATTGTTGGATACCTTTGTCTCATACTTGCTGAACCTGGATATACGCGCCTTATAGATGTGTATTCTGTTGTCTACCGTGTCAGGAGTATACATAAGTACGTGGAGTTATATCTACTGTTTGTGGTTGCGCAGATCCACCACAGCATCAGTAGTAGTGTCTAACATCTATCACACCTGTGCAACATCTCCACCGCAATCACACTTTTTGAAACTTTAAATCGATAAATCTACAGCAGCTCCGCAGCTCCTAAATGTCAATCCGATCTTTCATGACCGTTACGTGAAATGGATTCGTGAATTCAGTTGCCATCCGCCACCATCCCTGCTGACAGGACATCCGGTTTGAGCAGATAGTGTCAAGTGAGGAGACATTGAATGATGTAGATGGTGTGAGACGTTTCGCTCATCAGTTATAGGGTCAATGGTATACCACGGGTTTGTGATATTGGGGGGATCGATGCTAGGCAGGCGGGGGTTGGCGATACGGATCCACGTGCCTGTTGATTCTAAAGGTACTTCCAATGTGATCAATGGTTGTTGTTTGTGATATCTTTAGGCAAGTGTTGCTCCTGCCCATCATTGGCTAATGCCTTTTGCGCCTGACACCTGTCTTGACCACCAAGCACCAGATGATGACGTTAGGAAGGATGGCTACCTCGTCCGCGAGCTAACGACTCGAACATACCGTACGGATGTAACTCGTAAAGGTGTACCAGCTATTTATTTGCTTAGTGATGGTTCAAAGTCAATTATTACCTTCTTAGTAATTTTGTTTCGCCCGATAACCACCGCCACCACAAAGACTTGGACCACAATAAATACTGCACAAAACCACCTAACTCGCCATCCCACTTCCCATTCCGAAATCGACGCCAACAACAAGCAATCCTGTTCAGGACGATACAATGTTGGAGTTGACGTTACTGAGACTCGAGCATGTTGGACTTGTGGTAGCATTGGAAGGTGGATTGTTTGGGAAGGCGTTTGTACGATCGTGCTGGCCTATACCGCCTCCACCATCGGAAGGACGACAACACATACTGCAGTGCCGCGATCGTGCACGTACATTTGGGAAAATATTATAATTCAATCTTTCGAATTTGGTTTTGCATATTACATTTAGATTCTTAGCATTTTGATTGTACAAGGTTTGGTTTAATAATTGGAAGCATAATCTAAGACAGTTTGTATAGCGTTGACTTTGCTGCAGGGCTTACAAGAAGCGTAGTTGACTTGGCTAAAAGGTGCATAAGAGTCATGTTAGATAAGCATATGGAAGCCTGAAACTCCATTTTGGCATCCTCCCTTTCAACTTCAATGCAGCGAAACACAAATCCACCTCCTGCTCTTACTAACCTGGAATTTCGGTGGCGTCCAATCAATAAAATCCTTCTCTACTCTATTCTTGCTAACCTTCTTCATATTCTTTTCAGCATACTCGATATTCTTCTGAGTCAAGAAGAAAACATACGAGTTTCGATAGAATTTCAATAAATCCAATGAGTGCAAGGTACTCAATATATCATCGGGAGTTATTGATGTCTGTTGAGACAATTCGTGAATGCTGATTTCACCTTTCGGGCGTATCTGATATAGTTTTTCGATAATAATGTCCGTCCAGTATTTACGATATGATAATAGTCCCAAGTCGGATAATGGTTTTTCGGGTGATCCGGCTTTACCCTCGATTTTGGAGAGTTCGTATGAGAATGAGATTAGCATTTTGCCATATCCCATACGTTGGTATTGCGGCAGAGTGAGAATACAGGCTACATTGTATTCTTCACTGGATTGCTTTTCTTTCGAGAAGTAGCCCAGTAAATGACATCCAGTTTCATCCGTGTTTGTCATTAGATAAAATAAGAAGGGATCTACATCGTAATATAGTGTCTTGTGATCTAAAAAGAGTTTGGATAGGAGGCACAGGTTTCTACAATATTTTTTCTGTTTACGTCCATCGATTTCCCAAAAGGATATATCATGTTTACGATAGATTTCGTTACCGGGTGGATGATGGAGGGTGCATTTCTGGCGATGTCGTTCGAATGCTCGAGTGCTGATGGCGAATTCGAGACAGAACTCACATATATATAGACAATCACCAGCGAATTCTTCAGGATATGGTGAGAAATACCAAGTGTCCACTTCATGCTTGCCCATGATAATCCTATTTATGTTTTTTACACGAGAGACTTCACCAATCGATTGAGTCATGGATCCACCTGTCCGTAACTTTTCCAATTCCTTTTCTTTGGAGAAGGTTTCGTCTTCCTCGTCGTCGTCATTCTTGACGGTATCCTCACCAGCACCATCTTTAGTTCCATCATTATTCTCATTCGCATCTTCCATATTGACATCATTATCCTCATCATCGTCCTTGTCCTTTGATCTCGTGTTTGATTTACTGCCCCGAGTTTTGACAGGCTCCGTATCGACACTTTCAACATCTTCCATGTCGACATCGGGTCCAGCAACAGCTATCGGTGTATCGTACTTCAACTTTCGATTCTCTTTACCACTACTGGATTTGCCATTCGTGACTGATTCGACATCATCGTTATCACCAGCCTCTGGCGATGCTGACTTTCTATTGAGACCCGAGAGTCTCTTTCGTTTCTTGGTGTCTTTACTCGGAGTCACTGCCATTGCCGGTGCAACTGCGGCTGCAGCTTGTTTACTACTACTAGACGACGACGGTTGTCGTTGGCTTACTACTACAGTTGGAGCATCGCTACTACCACTCTTGGTGATGGCGGAAGCTTTCGATGGTGGTGATGATTTGTTCTTGGTGGCAGAGGCAGCGGCGACGTTAGTACCATGACCACCGCTAGTAGTGGAACCACCTTTAGAATGCTCTACCGAGTCCAAGTTGAGTTTCTTCCACAAGACCCATTCGTCGAGTCTCTTGTTAAATCCATCATAGTGAACGTAGTATTCCGGCCCACCACCCGAGAGAGGATTCCGAATGGAGAGTATCTCAGCTCTTTGTTGAGTCTTTTCACCTCGACCAGAAGTCTTTTCGATGGTGACAAAGTCACCAACTACAATGGATTCTAATGCTGCGATAACATCGGCCATGGCTTGTAAGGGAAGATGAAGGCGGGATGCGTCTATGGCTAGAATATAATAAAACTGAATAATATGAGCACTTGATCTTGCACCCGTTGTTGGTGCCTTTGCTGCGAAAAACAAAAATAGCTTGTCCTCACCAGTTTGCTATAGATTTGATTTAACAGCTAAACAGACTTGATAGTAATAAAGAAGGACGGACAATCTCTTAACAAGATGACCAGCAATACAGATATGATGAGCCCTCCACTGGCTGACTTGCTTGGCAGGAATTTGAAGAGAACTCACGAATTATACAAATCGACTCACGGAAACCCACTTCCTGACGACCCAAAGAGGTATGAACAACATAGAAGACTGCATTATTTCAGAATACATTTATAATATTCATAAAACACCTATTTACTAATTACTCTGCTCTATTTCATTGCTACGCTAGTCAACGATTGAAGCTGACATCAAAGATCTTGGACGAATATGATCACGTCAAGCAACTACCCAAAGTCATCCAACAACAAGCTGCTCAGCCAAAACCTAGTGTCGCAACTGGAGTAAATGGTACTACCACCACTAGTAGGACTAGTACAAAGATATCCTCGACAACAACACCTTCACCTTCAACTGATTTGGGTCTAGCTAGTGGAAGCTCAGTGCAATCCATACTAGATACCATGCCTGCTGCTCAAATGTATGGACTCATGTCAGTCGGTTGCACGCTATCCATACGAATCAACACTTAACCTTTGTTTGGCCTTAGGAACCAACAATCAACATCATCCAGTGCACTAACAATACGTTCAGAAGCTGGAACACATAAACCAAACGCCGCCATATACGATACACAATCGAATTCACTCATAAAGATAAAGGAACCACGTAAAGTACCCAAACCTGAATGGCATGCTCCTTGGAGGTTGATGAGAGTCATCTCGGGTCACTTGGGTTGGGTCAGAGCTGTTACTGTCGATGTTAGTAATGAGTGGTTTGTTACCGGGGCTGGAGATCGGGTTATAAAGGTAAAGAGATGACTGAGCGTCCTATTCAAAGGAGGGTTAGAACTTTTTGGCTGGGCTCTAACCAGTCCTCTCTTCAATTGATAGATCTGGGATTTGGCATCAGGAACACTCAAATTAACGCTCACTGGTCACATATCAACTGTCCGAGGACTTGCTGTATCACCAAGACATCCATACTTGTTTTCATGTGGTGAAGACAAGATGGTCAAATGCTGGGATTTGGAAACAAACAAAGTCATTCGTCACTACCATGGCCATTTGAGTGGTGTCTATGCTCTAGCTCTACACCCTACTCTCGATGTCCTGATTACAGGTGGTCGTGACTCGTCTGCACGAGTAAGTCAATATTGTGGACAGTCATCTCGTTTTTCTCAAGTGTACTAACCCACACTGCTCTCAACTCAAAAAAGGTCTGGGATATGCGAACGAAAGCCCAAATATTCGCATTAACCGGCCATTCTGCAACCGTAACCGACATCAAAACTCAAGAAGCGGACCCACAACTAATCACAGCATCAAACGACACTACCATCCGATTATGGGATTTAGCAGCTGGTAAAACAATGACTACATTAACGCATCACAAAAAGTCTGTACGGGCTCTAGCTATGCATCCCACGGAATTCTCATTTGCATCCGCATCACCCGATAATATCAAACAATGGAAGTTCCCTGGTGGTAATTTTATACAAAACTTGGATGGGCATCAGGCCATTGTTAATACCATGTCGTGTAATAAGGAGAATGTCTTGTTTTCTGGAGGTGAGCATTCCAAAGAACACCCAAGCTGGTGTTTTTAGCTTCGATGAGATCAAGGCACAAAAAGAAACCAGTCGGAATTGCCCTGAACGCTAACTTTATCTATTCATGTTAGCTGACAATGGCTCAATGCATTTCTGGGATTGGAAGTCTGGGTATAATTTCCAAACTGCTGAATCAGCTGTACAACCCGGTTCACTAGAATCAGAAGCTGGCATCTTTTGTTCAACATTTGATCGAACTGGATCCAGATTGATTACTGGTGAAGCAGACAAGACAATCAAGATATGGAAGGAAGATGAGAATGCTGTAAGTATCAGCTGTTTGGGAATACGTGGACTGCTGAATGTTATGTTGAAGTCCTGTTGACTGTCTTGTAGTAATTAACAAGCGATTTTTTGCCTCTCGAACTAAACCAATCTTTCGCCATTTTTAATAGACTCCAGAAACTCATCCAATTACAAACTGGAAGCCTGCTCTTGCAAGACAGTTTTAAGTGTAGAAAATGTGATAGCTTGTCCAATATACGTTGCACTTTTGATGTCTATTAATCAACTTCAGAACATCAGCTTGAACTTTACATGATTGCGAACATGAACTTGTGCTCGATACGGTCTGTATGTTGTCGAAAACATCCGAAGCACAGTCATTAACCCACGTCCTATTAATTGATCCACCGAGAGCACAAAAGTTTGGAAAAAAAAAAAAAAAAGTTTGGATTTTATCTGATCAAGACAATTACAACAAAAAAATCTTGCTCGGAAAAGCAACCACACGCGCCAAATCACGAAAATGTCCACATTGCCTCCTTATGACGATTTGCCTTTTGGCTGGTTGTTGCATTCATGCCGTCCACGTCAAACTCCTGCAAAGAAACTCAACAAGGCCAGCGTACCAAATTCCACGAAGATGGCAGAAATCAAGCCCAAAGTGTGTATATTAGGAGCTGGGCTAGTTGGATGCTGGCTCGGTGGAAAACTGGAACTGGGGGGATTAGCTGAAGTTCATTTTGTAGGTCGTCAATCCTTCTTGAACCAAATCACCAAGTATGTTTGTCAGTTTGCCGCATCTGCTTTAAGCGATCCTTACACATCGTTTTTACTGTAGGTCTGGCGGCCTAGGCGTATCCAGCCTCGATGGCCAAATCTCCCAAATCCCCGTATCCAAACTTCGGTTCCACCTCACCGTCCCCACAGACATCACCTTTGACTATATCGTCATCACCACCAAACGCGTCGGAACCATCTCTGCCCTGAAATCCATAACCCATCTAGACTCTCCCTCAACATCCATCGTGACTATGCAAAACGGTGTTAGACCAGCAGACGATATCCGCACAGTGCTATCCAAGTGCGACATTATCGTCGGCATGTTTCCCTTCAACGTCGTAGAACAGAACGGTGTCTTCCATCAGTCCTCGTCGGGCAAACTTGTCGTAGAAGCTAGCGCTACTGGATCCAACTTTACGCAACTCTTGCTCAGAAGCTCGGTGGACGCCGTCTCGGAAGCAGATATGAATGGAGTGCTATATGCTAAGCTGCTCGCTAATTTGAACAACTCTGTATCGGCACTCTCTGCATTGCCGCTACGGGACGAGCTGTTTACGTATGGATATAGGAGTATATATGCCAAAATGCAGGTAGAGGCCATGAATGTATACAAGGCTGCTGGGATTGTGCCAAAGGGGAATGGACCGAATCCTGCTACTGTTGCGAGGGTGTTGATGTTGCCGGATTGGATTTTTAGGTTTATTTTCCCACGTATTGTCAAGATTGGAGAGAAGGCTACTAGTTCCATGTATGAGGTAAGTTTAACCAACGTGTATGGTGTATGGGTGTTACGAGGTCGAATCTCCTTTGGTTGATAATCCTGACGATGTTATATTGTTTTTAAGGACATCAAAGCAAACCGTATGACCGAAGTCGACTATCTGAATGGTGAAATCATCCGTCTTGGAAAACTACACAATGTCCCTGCACCATACAATCAGCGTGTCCATCAACTCGTCAAACAGGTTGAAGCTTCTAAGCTTGGGTTGATCAAGCACGAACCAGTTGACATTGAAGCCTTCATCGCCAGGACAATGTCCAGTCACAAAATGTAAACTTATAGTAGTTTTATGTGGCTGTATCAGTATGAAGGTTTATTTTGGGGTTGGAAGAGACACACACACTCATATATTTTCGTTTCTTGTTTGATATTCTCTAATATAAATACCTATTCTTTGCACATTGATGTATCAGTTCTATAAGACAGGAACAGTCTTGGTCGGTATCATGTTCTCCACAGCTCCCTTAAACGTAATTCTCCACTCGCCCCCCTGCAAAACAGTCCAGTCATGAAAAGCAGTAGACCCAACAATAACAGCCGATATCAGCAAGAATATAACAGCCAAGAACGTAACCATTGCAGGAGGCACTTTAGACGTTGGATCATATTCATTCCTAGATACCAAGTGCGGATTCATTTCATTGACTTTGGATAGTATTGATTCGAATTCGTCCAAGAAGGGCGATGGAGTGGATTTCTTGGATGGTTTGGTGATTAGCTTGCGTTTAGGTGGTGCTCGTGTTACTGGCATGAGGGGGTTTACACGGCCGCCGTTTGTGAGGAGAAGTTGCTGCTGGGGTTGTTGGGGTGCTGGTTTTTTGCGAGGCCAGTCGAGATCTACACCGGCGCCAGCAGATAATACGGTATCTAGTCGGTTTGATAGTATTGGTGATCTCGTAACATCGGGATTGACGCCTGTTGATGGGAAATTCACGTCCGCGGCATTTAATGATATTGGTGTTGTGGATGGTGAGTATGGGTTTACGGTGTATCGTATGAGGCTCGTTGTGGTGTTTCGAGACTTTTGTGCTGAAGATTCACGAGATCTTATGCCGCTTGATTTCTTGTGTGCTGATTTATTGCGGTTGGTTTTTTGAAAATGGCGGTAGGAGGCGAGGCTATCGTCTAGACCAAACGAGACTCCACCGAACATGAAATCGGGGACTACCATCTCCATTTTCGATACAATTTGGTTTGGATTCGATTTGGGAAATGATTGAAATTGTGTTGCTGTGCATTGTTTTAAGGTGATGCGCATTCGCTTAAAAAACAACAAGAAAATCGCCGATCGTATATACAAGGTAAGATTCTATGTACGTTGGCCTTCAAATACATTTTCGAAATGTTTACGAGCTGCATGCATGTTTAATATTGTT
The DNA here is from genome assembly GCF_006535985.1 of Synchytrium microbalum. Taxonomy (NCBI): domain Eukaryota; kingdom Fungi; phylum Chytridiomycota; class Chytridiomycetes; order Synchytriales; family Synchytriaceae; genus Synchytrium; species Synchytrium microbalum. The sequence goes on from NW_022158379.1 coordinate 233,077, forward strand.
GCAGATGATTCTAAGAGCCAAAGAAAGAATTTTAGGCTCGCAAAAAATGAAGGGAAAACATTGTTATAACTCACGAATGGATGGATCAGACATGACAACCATGAGATACGTATTGGAAGTCAACGCATCTATGAATGCCGCAAACTTGCCATTCCTCATCTCCATGCTTTGGAATGTAGTTTGTGATTTTCTATAAAAATCAAACCTTGTAAGAAAGCAAGACCAAAAAATCGAATCATAGTCGACTGTCATACCCGCAGGATAACTTGAACTGCTTGATTATATTTGATATCTTTTCAAACCGATGTTGGTCTTCATGTGATGTCCGTGTGGCATGGGCAATCACGAGAAAAGTAGTCTTTTCAAACAGGAGAACTTCATCTGCATCACATAGTGTGGCGAGTCCTTGCAAGTTGTTTTCCAGTTCGTGGATGGAGGGTATGAGAGCGTATACGATTGATGACCAGGCCTAGCGAATAAGTTGTTCGTTAAATCTCCTTTTTTTGTGCTTGCACGTTCTCGCTCACCTTGTATAATGATTCATCCCAAATCGAAGTTGGGAAGGCACTTATGTGTAGAGGGAGTGATCGTCGTTTCAATTCTGATTCACGGTCTTTGAATAACTAAGAATCAACAGGAAGAGTGAGTTGATTAATATGGGCAACAAAGTCAGACGATGCGCCCAGACGTGAACTCACAGCTTCACGTTGATCTTCTTGCACCAAATCCATCTTATGTATGAGACAAAAGATCTTTGCATCTTTTGAGCTCTTGAGTATGTTTTCGAGCATGGATTGGTAATAGTGCATGTCCTTTTCATGTTCTCTTGATTCGACGTCGAATACGTAGATGAGGACTTCGACGTTTCTGAAAATGTTGTCTCGTTGTTGTTGAATGTAGGATTCCATGAATGATTCTTGTCTAAGTGAAAAATGATTTGTGTTGGAATGGATCAATTCATCTCCAAGACCGACACGTTTTTTTACCCTCCACAATCTATAGCAATTAGAGGGTTAACATTTAGTGTAACGGTCAAGTTCAAGACTGCACTCATACCCCATAAATTGAGGGTCAGGTTCCCCAAGAAACGAATCTGTGAGTGCTCAACATCAACTAAATAAAACAGGTGTCAGCTTCAAATGTTGCAATCTTCCAGCCCACAAAGCACTTCACTGGTAGCTCCTAGTCTTCTAGTGTCTCTTGCAATGTAATTAGCAAATATGATGCTCCTCATAGATGTCTTTCCAGATCCACTTTTGCCCATCAGCAAGACCTGAATTGTGAATGTTGTTAGATTTACTTTGTACGATACAAAAGGAGATCGTTAAGAACGACGATATACCTTTTTTTGTTTCATCATCTTGGGCTCCCTTCTCTCTCCGTATTCGCTATCAGCTGTTTATTCGGTAGCAAGACGAACTTCAAATGTCGATGACCAGCACAAAATTGTAGGATGAGTACAGAGACACGTTCATATACGTGATTATCGTGAGAATATTCTCTGAACATTGCCGAACAGTGCCTTCTGTCTAAGAATTCAAGGTGGTTGCAAAATACAACCCGTTTGTATGCTGTGAAAGGACAATATCCGGTGTATTAAGACTCCATTGATATCATTAACTTCTATTTCGATATTGCGCCAACACATTTACAGCATTTCGGTGATGCGTCCGTTTGGTATTTCATCACTCAAAACCGACCAAAACTTCAAGTTGGTGACAAACGTTGAAAGCTCCGTCTTGTTGATATCCAATCACTCTCTCAAAGTGAAGGGCCTCAAACCGAGCCTAGTAGTCCAGCAATTGCGCGGGCGTATTGTCTGTTTCACTCCTTCAAGACGTCACATATCCCATCCACAATTCCTATTTAAGAGAATGTTGACAACAAACACTTACGAGGTATACTATACAAGTTAGCAATCCAAATGTTTGACCTTGATCTGGCATCGGAACTAAGTTTCTTTCTCAATCTATTATTAGACGGCTGTAGAACTACTCAACCAAACTCAATCAAACGCTTCCATCTTGCAAGCTGTTCGAGCTTCCGGGGGCAAGTTGAATGAACGGAGCATGCCTGAAATGAGAGAATACATGGCCAGACTCGGTTACTCTGTAAGATACTTGCATTCATCCCATCAAAGGAGTGGCAAAGTGACGTGCTGAGTCTCAACTTTTTTATTCAGATGGCTGACTTGGACGAGCTCAATGTTATACATGTTGCTGGTACAAAGGGCAAGGGCTCAACATCTGCATTCTGCGAATCGATACTCCGGAGGTGCCATGTCGTGTCGAGTGGCTCTGATGGTGGTCAAACGACGACAAGGCCACTGAAGACAGGATTGTATACTAGTCCTCACATCCTTCAAGTCCGGGAACGTATACGACTTGATGGGCAGCCGCTGAGTAAAGCCAAGTTTACAAAATATTTTTATGAATTGTGGAATCGATTTGATGAGACTCAGGTACACCTTATATATCAGCGCCACTGCGTCTTTTTGCTCACCTAACGTCTTGTTTCTTCCAGGATCAAGTATCAGAAGGAACAACATCAAAACCACCATATTTCCGCTTCTTAACTGCTCTAGCTTTCCACGTCTTCAAGAAGGAAGGTGTTGATGTGGCAATCATGGAAGTTGGAATGGGTGGTGCTTATGATGCTACAAATGTCATTCGTAAACCTATAGTATGCGCTATATCGTCCTTGGGACTGGATCATACGGCTATATTGGGAAAGACGCTGCCTGAGATTGCGTGGCATAAGGCTGGTATCATGAAGGTACTTTCCAAATCGGGAGACTTCCCTTTTTTTCGCTTTTCTTACTCTTGTCTTGTCGCTTTGTCTAGGCTGGCATTCCTTGCTTTACCTCGCCACAAAAGGAAGATGCATTCAAAGTCATTGAGGAACAAGCTTTGGAGCTTAAGGCATCCGAGTTGTCGATATCACTGCCCTCAGTCGTTGAAGGAATTACACTAGGTATAGAAATTGTGGGGCATCCATTTTTTCTGCTCATCTAACACACTTTATGGCTTTTAGGACTCGCAGGCTCACACCAAAAGTTGAATGCCTCACTCGCCGTATCAGCATGCACGACATGGATTCATACCATGCAAGCAAAAAAACTCTATACATTTGATTCGAGTTGCATTCCACTCCTCGCATCCGATGATTCAAAGCAACAGCAACAGGAGCTTCTTCCACAACCGTTTATTGATGGGCTGGCTTCCACAACGTGGATTGGTAGGGCACAAGAGTACCACGCAGCGCAATATCCGAACGTGACTTGGTTTTTAGATGGTGCTCATACTCCTGAGAGCATATTGGTGTGTACTGAATGGTTTGAGGGTGCTGTCAAGAAGTATGTGGATCATACAAGGTGAGTTCTCGTTGAGCCATCAGTCGTGGCGCATGTGTACAAAAAAACGTCATACAGTACTGCATGGACTCCAAGTCAGTGACTTTGAAACTCAACTCACATTACCTACTTTCTCACATAGGACCACACTTATATTCAATTGCAACTCAACACACGGACGGGATGGTCCCGAACTCCTCAAACCAATCGCAGAACTCCATCTCCAACACAATAACCTATTCTCCCGTGTAATCTTCACACCAAACGACCCATACCGCCCAAACACTAGGACACTAGCCGATTATACCAATAATATGGTTGACGCAGACAAGTTATTGACTGCTCAGTACGCATTGCAAGCTGCTTGGAAGGAGTTTATGGATACCGCTGGATCAGAAGCTGTTACCGAGACATTTGTGGTTTCTTCTATTGAAGAGGCTGTTGAATTGGCTGCTGTCGGTGGGAGCGAGGAAGAGAAGACACCTGTACTGGTTACAGGTAGTCTGTATCTTGTTGGTGGGGTGTTGACTAATTTGGGAGCAGAGTGTATCTAACAGATAGAAATCACATATTTAACAGAATAATACAAGAGGATGTTTGCATGCAATGTAACAGAAAATATTTGAACTATTTATGTAGTGAGGCCATTGCATCAGAAACGACGAGATTACACCTAAACGTTCCCATGAGACATTAGTATATTAGCTTGTCTTTTTTTGCTACTCAAGTACTCACAGCTTAGCAACAGGATTCGATCTCACAGCTGTCTTTGCAATCTCATTTCCATATCTCGCACCTAGACCAAAATCAGCTTCAGATCCAGCCTGATCACCCAAATTCCTCTTGATTATAGCCCGTTGCGTAAACGCATTTCCCAACACCTTGTTATCAGATCCTGCGTAGTATATCGCGCGGTCTAAATCTTCCATGGCACGGATAGTATCGTTCAACAATCGATACACCTACGAGTAACGACTTAGATATTGCGTTGTATGAAAGAAGAGGATGCAGCAATACCTGAGCTCGATTATTATATCCAGAGCTATACCAGCCACACATTGATATGCATTTCGTCAATGTAAAAAGTGCAGCCTGTAGATTTCCAGACTCGGCTTCTTTGACTGCCTGCTTTTCGAGTGTAATGAGTTCGGTTCTGAGGGATTCGTCGATTGGTGGAACTATATCAAAAATGAATTCAGTTAAATTGGATCTTGATATTGTACAGTGACAGTTCAAAGTCGTCGAAAACGTAAATGTTACGTTGGTTCAACGACAGAGGGAAGACGTACCATCAGGAGTCTCTCGAAACTCTTCAATGTCTTGTACAGAGTATTCTTGCTCTAAAGAAAACATTAACGTTGATTGAGATCAGCAACAAAGTCACGATGGTAATTTGTGATATTTGATTCCACCAAAAACACGATCTTTGGGTGAATAAGCATAGTTGAAAAAGGGATACCTTCATTGAATACGACTGATAAGACTGCCTGAATTTTTGCAATATGTAGTCAGAAGCCCACACTTTGCAAATCGTCATGATCAAAACTTTGTAGCTTACTTCATCGTTTCGGGAGAGGCCAACGAGATGTTGCATTCCTTCATTGCCATCGTCTTTCGGCTGTGTCGATGATTCGAGGCGAGTCTTGTACGCTTCCATAGTATTTACCTAGGACGCCTCAATTCACTGCTCCGTCATGGTTTAGATACCACAACGAATAAACGGAAGCAGGTGGACTTTTAAAAGCGAGGTTTATTCATCACAAAGACAACAATACCACTGAATGATTGTGCATCTGAATCTCGACCTTGTGAGCGCCAGCTGTGTCTGCATTGTCTGAGTATTTTCAATGGAGCAATATTTAAATTAGATACACAGGCTCACCTAGGTCTCTATATATTATTTGGATACCTCAGCAATGTTTAGACCCCCCCCCCCCCCCCCCCCCCAACTGGGGGGGGGGGGGGGGGGG